>NW_024729811.1:0-292500 GCF_018991925.1 Homarus americanus | reverse complement strand
CCGTTCTTAACACCAACCACCCCCTGTCAAACAAGTCACTAAATCACTTCGTAAACTACATTAATCGTGGCATGAAAACAAATCTAAAAGAGCTAACAACTCCTGTACTCGTTTGAACCTTTAATATCAGTGATTCCTACAGCGAGTTTCTCATTAATAAAACATAACTCTTCTGTCTTTTAATTCTTGTTCAAACATTATTATTTTTTTGTCTTTTAATTCTTGTTCAAACATTATTTTTTTTTTCTTTTAATTCTTGTTCAAACATTATTATTTTTTGTTTTTTCTTTTTTTTTGGAGGGGGAAGGGGAGGCACCATGATATACTTAATGGCTACACAAAACGAACAAAAAAAAATACAGAAATATTGGATCCATTGTGTCGCTAAGAGTGAGTTTTGAACAACGATCTCCTCATTCAATGGCTGGAGAAAATGACAATACACCGAGCTACTGATTATTATTTATCGTCATGACACGCGATACAGATGTCCCCCTTATCATTTATTTTCCCCAACATTCAATTTTTGCAACACGCTCCTCATGTCTCGGCTGGACCTGACCAAGAGACCTGACTCCCTCGCTACAGTGTTACCCTGAGTCAACAGCCGCCTCCGTGTGTCACAGCCGCCTCCTCCGTCCTCACCTCCGTCGCTAATTAGAACTGGCGAGGCTGAGGAATGTGATCAGGAACGCCAATTAAGGCCATGTTTGCACATTTTCAGCGCAGGTGTGGGCCAGGTGTTAGCATACCAGGGGTGTGTCCTGGCGAGTGTAATGTTGACCATACACGAGTCCAGGCGAGCAACCCACCCACCAAGTGTTAAGTCTGGCCACCCAACACCAGCGTCACCCGCCATCCCCCAGTCTTTTGTTGCTCTGTGTAGGTTGTCAGCGGTGTCACTCTACCTTGATTAAGCAGGTAACAGGGCACGAGAAAGGCTGTTACTTAAACTTTTCTCTCTCATCTCATTTCTTGGTCTCATTTCAGGCATTATAGTGGGATTACGATTATTTTAAGTCTCATTAAGTTAAGCGACGTCCAAGCCATTGAGGTTTTTCAGGACCAAGAACGTATTTTATGTTTTGTGGAGGCTTAAAAAAAATCAATACCTGAAATAAAATAAGAAAATTATCGTCAATATTTTACCTTATTTAGCCAAAAAATAAACATGAAAAACATTTAAAGTTTTCTCAGATCCCAAACCTAAAAAATAAACATTAAGGAATCAGCCAACGCCTCAATAGTTTGTGTGGTGTCAACTGTCATCACACCAGCGGGCCCCAACACCCAGGCGTCAACATTATTTTCTGCATGACTACCACTAGGCCGCCATCTTTACCGAGGACACATTATTTCTATCACTGGGCCTGAGAGAGAGAGAGAACACCAGCTGGAGACACTTACACGCTCCACCTCCTCTCCTCCTGTTCCTTCTCTCTCACACTTTCGTCCCCTTCTGCCTCCATTTCCTTGCCCCTTCTTCTCTTTTTTCTCCCACTTTCGTCCTCTTCTGTCTCCCTTCCTTGCACCTCTTCCTCCTCCATGCATTGTCACTCGTACCACACATTAATTTTTTGTTTACTTTCTGTCCATCACTTTTCTCTTCCATTGCCTCTCTTCCACGTTCGATATTTTTTTCCTCACTCATTACTTCCATCCAATTATTATTTTTTAAATCTTCCTCCAGTCTTTATACACATAATCTGTTCTTCCTCCTCTTCCCTGCAGCATCGCCTCCCAGGGGTATAACTTACTGACCCACTCACAGGTGGCGGGTGTCGAGGGGAGGGAAGGAGAGAGGTTTTGGCATCAGGAAGCCCTCTGCCCTTTGTCTGTCATCCCCCCCCGCCCCCACACACTCACAACACATCACCTTTCACCTACGATTTGTTTCCCTTCCACTGTGGTGTCCCCGAGCATGTGTTACATCTGCCAACACCTGCCTACCGGGTTTTTTTCTGGGCCTAATTTATGCATTAACTTACCGCTAATATCAGGCTCTTTAAGGGGAGGAGGGGGAGTTTACGCTACGTCTGGTCCTTACTGAGTATTCATCACCTTCAGTCAGCCGGGGCCACCACCCTAACATTACCTGGACCACCCCAAAAACAACCTGTTATTAGGTGTAATGTCCATCACACTCTGCTGTGTGGCCGCCCAGTGCTCACCCACCGGCGCTAGTTTTCTTTAATTCCTCGCCGTCTATTTTCTTTAGTTCGTCACCTGTTATTTCTCTTTACCCATTACAATTGTTTCTATCCAAAGAACTTAATGTTATTTTGATTGATATAACTCAGTCAATCAATTTACTTAAATTTTTCACTATTACTCTTTCCTAATTAATCCTATTTCCCCGAGGCTCATGCTCCTACCCTACACTACCCTTCCCTACTTGTCAACCACACCCTTCCCTATCTTTCCCTAGACTACCCTAACCCTACCCTAACTTACCCTATAATGACGCTAACCTTCCTCCATTCCTTAAAGCACCACTGCCCATTCCAGTCCTTTCCTCCCCTATTTAGAATCTCAAACTTAACTATATTTCCCTTCCATCTCCTACCCAAAACTTACCTTTGAATATGACACCTTCCTTCCTTCCCAACTCAGGCCAGCTGTAGCATCACTGGGTCCGCCCGTCCCCTCACCCTGGCTGTCACTTCAAGTCCACCACCCTGTTCAGTTTTCATGTTCGCCTCGCCACGGGAGTCTCGTTGCTGTGGCCTTAAACCAACACACACACTCACACACACACACTCCGAGTCGATCCCCCTTTCCTCCTCGTGCTTCACCTCCCAGGGTGCTCAAGAGGGTAATTGAACCACCACCATTTAAGGACCACAACTGTCTCTCCAAAAAGAAATAATATATTAAATTTCAGCCGCCAGTACCCTCCATAAAGTGGATTCGAACCCTCCGTCTTGGGAAGAACCAGTCAGTCACTCACGCCACGTTAACAACACACTCAATAACATCTCCTGTTGAACTGATGCATTTCCCGCCTCCCCATCCGCACATTATTCTGTTTGAGAATGTGAAACATTTTCTGGCAAACAATGACAACAGCAGGGGAATTTAAAGTGGGTTTTCGAAGACGCAAGTATGTGATATTCTTTTTTATACCCGATAACAACATATGTCGAGAATTTAATTGTATTATCTAGGGACATGTGTTTGTGTTTATTGATAGAATGTTTGGAAGATGTTTCTATGTAATACTGCGTACATGTGCTGGGGGTAAGAAGGCGAGAATGTGGGAATAAGAGGTGCGGGAGGGGCGGGGGGTAAGGGTCCAGCGTGGTGGGGGTCGCTGAAGGTGGCACACATTTCACAGGTTCCTGACCACTCCCCCCCTCAATCCCATCACTCCCCCTCTTCCTCCACTCACCGCCATTTCTTGTAATTTCATCTCAGTCATCATTTAAACGACCTTGAGCCACTACTACAAATGGATCACGTCACATTTTGTGCAAGAGTTTTATTTCTTGGCGTAATGTACGACTCACCCACTCCAGGATACTAACATATTCTTCCTCTTACCATTCTCTATTACTTTCCCATCTTTCTATCTGGCTTTCAGTGGGCGTCCAGGCTTCCCTGTGTGTGTGTGTCAGCGGCAGGAGGGAGCAAGGGTGGGAGGAGGAGCGTCTGCCAGTGACTTAACACCTCCGGTTCCCCTCCTTCACCGCCTCCTTCACAAAACCCCTCCCACCCTACCTCCCTCCCACCGCCGCTGCCACTAGTAAATGGAAGAGGGGGGTATATATCTCTCTCACTCTCTCTCCAGTCACCAGACGTATTTATGGCTTCTATCATGGATGGAAACTGCCCGCCAGTGCCTTTATGCCCACCACATGATCGCGGAGATAATAAAAAAAAAAACCCTCGCCTGTTAGTGGGTCGGAGGAGGATTATTTTCCTGACGATTCCCGGCATAACAAGACTATACAATGCCATTCCAAGACTAGTCCAAACACGCAGTCCTTCCACCCCGCCGGGCCAGTCACTCGTACACGAACTAGTTAATTGCCCGGCACGTCCACTGTTTTGTATCCTGCCCGTATGTAAATGGTGACATTAAGGCAGTCTTGGAGCACTAATGCCGGCAGACCTCGTCCATCCTCAGTCTGGGCTACTACGCCACTGATCCACATTTTGTTGCACTCGTAAAAGTAACAGCCACCACTGGAATGATACATTTTACGATCTCTTGCCTTGTCGTGGCACTCCCTCTCTTTTTATCCTTGCCACCCCTCCCCGCCAATACCCCCTTTGTCTCCTTACTCTAAACACTCTCTCCTCAATAATCCCCTTTGTTCCCCCCCTCCCCGCTTCTCCCCAATACCCAGCCTTGTACCTCTTTCCCTCTTCTCCCAAACACCACCTTGTCTCCCTCCCTTTATCTTCCCATACCTTCCTTCTCTCCCATCTACTCCTAAATACTCCCTTGTTCCCTCTCCTCTTCTCCCCCTTCTCCCCACCTCCCTCTTAGGTGAGGTATTTGCCGAGGGAGTAAGACAGTGCCAGTAAACAACACCTCACCGCAGTAGTTATAAATGTTGTGAAAATCTGTTGTGTTGAGGCTGGCGAGGAGGTGAGGAGGGGAAGGAGAAAGTGGGTAGGAGAAGGCAGAAGCAGTAGGAGGGGCACTGGTGACAGGATTAAGGCAGCAGAAGCAGACGAACCACCCATATAAACAGAAGAACCAGCAATATCAGACTTAGCAGAAACACTCACAGCGCAGCGGAAGAACCACCATCACCAGAACCATAACTACCACCACCAGCAGAACTAGAAGCACACACACACACACACGCTCCAGCCCTCTCCTTGTCACTATCATTCCTCAGACCGGGGCGGCCAATTAGTGAGGGGAAACACGTCCACCATGCCACCCACAGCGAGACAATCCCGATCCCCGCCCCTCCTCCCCTCACTCACATACCTCCCTCTCTCCTCCCCTCACTCGCACACATCCCTCTCTCCCCCTCCTCCTACCCTTACTCACACACATCCCTCCCCTCACCTCCCCTCTCCCATCCTTAGTCTCTTCCACCCCAACACACTCACTCTTGAGTCCCCCATCTCACTTACCCACCCACACCCTGTTCCCCATCCAAACCACCCACCCCACACCTTGCTCTGATTCCCTAGGCCTATACCCCACCCCACCCCACCTACTACACCCAGTTCTAGTCCCCTACATCCCACCCACCCGCCCACCCCTCCCCACCACATACCGACGTAAGTGTAGTCCTCTCACGCCAACGCGACACTAAATCCCCTCATTAAAAACCCGCCCACCCAACACCATCAACGCCCGACACTTAAGGCTCATTTACCTCCCTCATCCAAGACTCATCCTCCAACATGATTCACTTCCTCACTCCTCCAACACACCACCACCACCACCCCCTCCTCCAACACTGAATCCCATACCTTTAATATTAAACGACTCCAAAGAGATATTATCCCTCAGTAAATACGTGAATGATCGCACCCCTAGTCTGTCACTCTGGCTTCACTTCCATCAGCCTGTCTTCACTTCCCACCAGCTTGCCTTCACTTCCACCAGCCTGACCTTCACGTCCACCAGTCTGCCTTCACGTCCACCAGCCTGCCTTCACTTCCACCAGCTTGCCTTCACTTCCATCAGCCTGCCTTCACTCCCATCAGCCTGCCTTCACTTCCACTAGCCTGCCTCACCTCTCCATCAGCCTGTCTTCACTTCCCACCAGCTTGCCTTCACTTCCACCAGCCTGACCTTCACGTCCACCAGTCTGCCTTCACGTCCACCAGCCTGCCTTCACTTCCACCAGCTTGCCTTCACTTCCATCAGCCTGCCTTCACTCCCATCAGCCTGCCTTCACTTCCACTAGCTTGCCTTCACTCCCATCAGCCTGCCTTCACTTCCACTAGCTTGCCTTCACTCCCATCAGCCTGCCTTCACTTCCCTCTACCTCCAACGGTCTTCTCTTCTCTACCCTCCCTACCATCTACTTTCTTTCTCTCTTCCTCCTCCTTCACCACATTACCATCAATCTTGCCAGTTATCCCCCTCCCCTCTCACTCTTTCTCCGCTAGTGCACATCCTCCTCTTATTCCCCTCACCCTCGTGTACATACTACCCACACCTCTCTGTCTTCATTTCCTTCTTCCTTACTTCTTCCTCTTCTCCCTTCCTCTTTCTCCTCCCTCTTTCCTTCCACTTTATACAACTTCTCTCTCCCATTATATTTCCCCCCTCGTTCTGTCATCATTCTTTCCTATTCTATATAATCATTCTTCTTCTTCTTCTTCTTCTCCTCCTCTTGTCTCTCCTTTATCCTATCCTACCACTTAGTCTCTCTTCTCCTCTCCGATACTCTTTCTTCCTTCGTCCTCCTCCTTTCCCTATTCTCCCACCTCTTTACCCATGGAGTCCTTCCCTTTCATCTCTATAACTATCCCCCTCCACCTCCACTTCCCCTCCTTTCTCCAACACCACCTTCCCCTCCCCATTCCACCGTCCCCTCCCCTCCCACCTTCCCTCCCTTTCCCCAATCTTTCCCTCCCTTTCCTCTCCCCCTCCCCTTACATCTTACCCTCCCCAGCCCTCTCCCCTCCCCTTCCACCTTCCTCTTCCCATTCCACCTTCCTCTCAACATTCCACCTTCTCATTCCACCACCTCCTCATCCCCTCCCCAAAACCATCCCCCATCCTCCCTCCCCGGAACCACCATTACGACGCCCCCGACGGCCACAATGAACACTTCTTCCCAATTATCTACCCACTTCTGCTTCCTCAAAATCCTGTTGGTTTCGGCAAGGCGACTCCATCATCCCCCCCTCCACCACGCCCTCCCACAAGAACCTTCACTCTTCCGGCTAAGACACACACAATTAGTTCAGATTTCTGCCGAAGGATTTGTGTAAGAGGAAATCCGCTTCAGATTTTAGTACCAAGAGATATTAAAAGAAAGACAGACACAGACGCTTGTTTTCCTAAATGCTGCAACACAGAAAACAATGAGACTGTCATCATGGGAACTTTGTACACACACACAGATGTAGACAGAGAGGACCTGACTCTTGTTTTTTTTTCCCCTGCATTGTTTACTACCCACTTTATATTGGGAAAAAAATTGCACTTTTTTTATCCCAGGTGTGGACCTGACTATTGCTCCCCACCCCTGCTCCTCCTGGCCCATGACACCCCATACCACTCCCCCCCATTTTTCCTAGTTGCAAACCTTTATGTTTGCCTCCCCAAGTCCCCCCCCTCTCTAGCACGTCCTCTGCACACACACACACATAATACACAATAATCTGTCCCTATTTTCTGCCACACACACACACACACACACACACCCAACATCACACCCTCCCTGACACACACACACACACACACACCATTCCTCCCCTCTAACGGAATAGCCAATAAGCAACTTCACCCCAGCCACTAACTCTCTCTCTACTAACGTACGAATATTTTCACCTCCTTCCTCTCTTTTTTCCCTTTTCCTACCCCCCCCCCATTTACTTCCGGCCATTTCCTGGGCTGAGAGTTCCTGTGACAGCCTCCCCATAATCTGTCCCCATCCATCAACAACACCAACAACACACATCTCCTCCTCCTCCTCCGTGGTTGGCCCTCCTCCTCCTCCCTTCCTCCTCCTCCAGGTTGGCCCTCCTCCTCCTCCACCCACCACCACCACATCATCCCTCCTCAGTCTCCTGTTCCTATATTTCTCCCCATTTTCCCCATCTCTCCTCCACCTCCCTGGTGTTGGCTCCCTTCCACGGTGTCCATCCTCTCCACGATGTCCATCCCATCTCCCACGATGTCCATCCCATCTCCCACGGTGTCCATCCCATCTCCCACGGTGTCCATCCCATCCCCATTAGTGTCCACTCTAGCACTCCCATCTCCAGCTTCCGGCCACCATGACCACATAATTTTTCTGAAGAACTAAGAGATTACACCATTAATTTCCCACGAGGATCAACCTGCTTCTCACAAACTCCCCTCAGAGGCACTGCACACACACACACACACACACACACACACATGACTCTGTGTGTGTGTACACACACACACACTAACAGTTTAGTGAGTGAGTGAGTGAAGACATCATCAACATTGACGTACTGTACTTGCCACATACTCAACAAGACACCACCAGCATAACCTCTACCACATTAAGGAGAGGAGAGAGGACCCCATCCCCCCGAGGAGCTGCTTCACCATCCAGTGTTCTCCACCAACCTGACACCTGTCACTTGAGCTCATATTTACCTTTCTGCCTGTAAACATATTAGTCTCCTCACAAAAACATCCTCACATTATCTTGAGGCCAGCCGTCAAGGGAAGATTATCTGCAACATTCTTTCCCCCACACCGTCTTATAACTAACTCAGGTTGGTCGAGTCTCTTACCACTCCAGGGGAAACTTGTATATAACACTCAAGTCCACACCATGAAGTGTTCCCGTTTTCCCTAAATTAGAACTAAAAAAGAATAATATGAAAGCCTGAGACATAACAATGAATATCCACTTTCTTAGTCTCTCCCTCCCTTCTCTCTCTCTCTCTCTCTCTCTCTCTCTCTCTCTCTCTCTCTCTCTCTCCTGCTGCCGCGTCGTCTCAGTCACCGTCTAGGGAGCTGTGTTTCAGGGCCATAATCACAGGTCCTGGGAGTCTGTGGTGCTTCCTCCTCCTCGTCCTCTACAATACACCATAGCAAACTCTCTCCTCATCCACACTTCTCCTCACACTCCAACTCTCTTCCAGGTCCCTCACGATCTTCCACGTCTCTCACGCTCTTCCAGGTCCCTCACACGCTCTTCCAGGTCTCTCACACGCTCTTCCAGGTCCCTCACACGCTCTTTCAGGTCCCTCACATTTTCTTCCATGAGGTCTCTCGTTCTTTTACACACCCACCATTATCTCCCTTATCTACTCTCTCAAAACTTAAGCTGTTTTCCCTATTCCACCTATTTACTATCGATGTCCCATTTCCGACTCTCACCTATTCTTCAGCTTGTCTCCATCACCACCACCATCACCATTAACTTCCCTCTACCTATTCCATCAAGACCCCAGTTTTCTTCAACCCTTACTTCGTCTACAGCATCCCCATCCTCCTTCCCATCGTCATCCCACTTGCGCCTCCCAATCATCCTCAAGCTTCATTCCTTCCCCATCCTCCTCCTCATTCCTTCAAACCCCCACCTTTTTTTCACCTATTCCCATCTCCCACACCAACGTCGTCCCACTTAAGATGGCGCGGCGCTCTCCTGGCCTGGATTATAAAAAGGTGTGCCTTAATGTGGCTGGTGAGAGCATCCATCACCGCCACCACAAGAGGCGGCACTTTTACGCCTTCGTCACGAGCTTTATGGCTCCCTCTGGCGGCCTTTTTCCCAGTCATCGGGGGCGCCAATTACATTATGAACACACCCGGGATGCGTCTGGTGAGGCCTGTGATGGGTGGGTGGGTGGTGGGTGTTCAGAGAGGCTACGGGAAGGTGGATAGTGAGAAACCTTTGTGGATGTCTTCAAGAAGGTGGAGAGTGAGAGGCCTTTGGTGGATGTACAGGAACGTGGGTGGGGAGAAGACAGCGATGGGCGGCCAGAATGAGCGGTAAGAAGCTTTTTCAGGTAACGGTGAGTGGCGTGCGTTAGGGTAGACAGCCTAATGAAGAGGAGGATGGAGGGAGGTATTGACGATGTATGGTAGCGTGTATGTTGTAGTGAGCAGGAGATGGCCAGGTCGAGCAGGAGTGTGGATGGTGGGCGGGATGGGTGTGTCTAGAAGGCAGTGGGTGGCCTGGGGAAATGGATAAACATCCTGAGAGAGTGGGTAGTTGGGTGGGCGGCCTGAGAGAATGGGTGATGGTGGGTGGGCAGCCTGGGGAAAGTGTAGGTGGTTGTTCGGCAGCCTAAGAGAGTGGGTGGTTGCCTGGTGGGAAGATGTGTGGCCTAGAGTCAAGAGAGAAAGAGAGGGGGCGCCCTAGGATAAGAGAGCCGGGAAAGGGCGTGTGGTTATCTTTGGGAAGGTTTAAGTGAGCAGTTAGTGAACACGTTGTGGCCATCTGGCGTGTGTGGCGGCGGTGGAGAGGCTCATGGCAGCAACACACAAGCCAAGTTAACAAGACCAGCACACGAGAACACCCCACCCAAAGAAAATATTACATACCCACAAAAAAAAATATATATATTAACCTAAGACAGCTTACTACTTACATGTTGAAGGGCAAAGATCCAAAGAAAAGTTCAGTCAAGTCTTACAGTCAAGTTCAAGAATAGATATCAAAATAAATTCAGTCCAGATATATTACCAATTACAAATCCAACATGAAAAGTTCACTCAAAGAAGAAGTTTCAAAGTTCAGATAAAACTTGACTAAATAAAGGTCCCAAGAACTTACTAAAAAGATCAAAAAATAAAATACAAACAAAAGTTCAGTCCGGAGAGATTACCCAAGTCAAGTTCGCCAACATAGTTTGAGAAAAGTTCAAGACACAAGTTAAATGATTGAGTGAGAAATACAAGTTACTGAGAAATAACACAACGCAACACACACACACACACACACACACACACACACAGTGAAGCTCCAGTAGTAACATACAAGATGGCGGTACCTGACTTCCGGTTAACAATTTGTAACTACACGGGGTCAGGAGGAGGTCAACACCGGGGTCTGTGGGCTGGGCTAATGAGGGAGAAAGATGGGGAGGTTGGAGGAAGGTGGTGGGGTGGGGGAGGTTGGAGGGAGGAAGTGGGATGGGGGTGGGGAGGAGATGGGATAGGAGAGGTGGGGAGGATGGATGGGGGAAGGTGGAGGGAGGTGAGGGTGGGGGATGGGTGGGGGGAAGGTGGAGGAGGTGAGGGAGAAGGTAGGGTGGGAGAGGTTGGAGGGAGGTAGGAAAGGTGGGGATGTGAGCATTATGGATAGCGTGAGACAAATAAGGGAGGAAGAAGAAGATTTAGGAGAGAGGGGAGGAAGGGGGTGAAGGGGAGGAAGATAAGATATGGACAGAGGAAGAGGGGTAGAGGAAGAAGTGTAGAGGAAGAGGGGTAGGGGAAGAGTACGATAAAAGAGGAAAGAGGAAGAAGGTTTTGTGATAAGTGTGGATGAGGAGGAGAGAAAGAGAGAGTGGGGAGGGTGAAAAGTATGATGATTCAGGAGGTGAAGGCAAATAAAGATTAAAAGAGAGAAAGAGAAAGAAATTTTTTTGCAAAAGTGCGAAACTGAGAGAGGAAAGAGAATTAACGGAGAGGGAGGGAAAGGAGATGGGAAGAACAATGGTGATGGAAAGAAGCGAGGGGAGAGAGATAGAGAGGAGATGAAACGGAGACAGGAAGAAAGAATGGGATGGGGGGAGAAAGAAGAATGGAACAACAACGGTGATGGAATGAAGCGAGGAGAGAGAGATAGAGAGAGAATGGACGTTCTGAAGATAGAAGGAAGAGAGATAGAGAAGAAGGAACAGTAGTGAAGGAAGGAATGAAGGGAGGGCAGTTAACGTCATGGGGTACAGTTCTGGGAGGGGAAGGGGGGACAGAGGAGGTCAAACGGGCAGCAGGTAACAGGACGCTGAGGTCAGGTCAGTGAGGGAGGGAAGTGAGGTCGGTGGAAGATGACCCCGAACTACCTCGCCTGTCTGTGTGTCTGTCTATCTATATGTCAGTCTACCCCGTCTATTAACAGTATGTATGACCGTCAACAGAACTAGGTATCATGTCTGGGCATCAAAAACCTGGCCATGACAAGGACTTAATAAATCACACACACACACACACACACACACACACACACACTAAATAATCACACATACAACTTGAAAATATTATCTAGTTAAGGAAATTTAATTAAAATAAGCCTTAACAAAATTCCACTGATCTAGGCTGGTCACTGTTTTGCATAATCCTCCTAACAAACTTTAATGGGACGGAAATACGTGTGGATTAACGAACAGACAGACAGACAGGTGGAAATCAATAGATCCCCCTGAATACGCGGTAGCAACAGGACAACGGCAATAGGGAGAGTCACAACTAAAACCAAACACAAACACAGTCTGTTGAACAAAGTGTCACCCCCCCCGTCGGTAAGCCAGGCAAGAGGGGCAACTGAAGGAGGTGAAGATCAAGACGCAGCGGCTCCTTTGTTGACGACGCCACCATCACCACTATCACCACCATCACTACCACTACCATCATCATCCCCACTACCACCATTACCACCATCACTACCATCATCATCACCACTACCACCACGACATCAAAGCCAAACAACACTTAGTACGCCACGAGTCGATGATGACAGACGCGCCGCTATAGTCCTGACAGCCACACACTGAGACTACTACTACTACTACAACACCACAAGTCTGACAGCATAGCAGCCATTCGCCCATGACCAAATAAGCCAACACCCGCACCTCACAAACGCCGTGACGCGGATAGACGTTGGGAAGGGGAACAGTAGTGGTGGTGGTGATGAGTGGTGGTGAGTGGCGGTGGTGTTGAGTTGTGGTGGTGGTGAGTGGCGGTGGTGGTGAGTTGTGGTGGAGGGGAGCAAGAGTAGTGAAGAGGGTGAGGATACTGTACATGCAGCGGGAGGTAGAGAGAGGGAAGAAGAGGGTGTGAAGGAGGGACAGGACGAAGGAAAAAGAAAGGAGTGGGTGAGAGACAGGGAGAGAAGACGCAGTTATACAGGGAGAAGACGGAACAGGAAGGGAGAAATGGTTGTAATGCAATGCTGGGTAAGCGACAGGAAGGAAGCAAGAAGAGGGGAAGGAAGTAAGAATAAAGGAAAGATGTAAATAGAGTGGGAGATAAGGGTAAAGCAAGGATGGATAAGGAAGAAGGGTTGGAGTAAGGATAAGGGGAGGAGAGAAGGAAAGGGGAGGGATGAAACGAGGCCAGGAGAAGGAGGAAAGAAGCAGGGAAGGAGAAGAGGAGAAGGGACAGGGGAGAAGGAATGAAGCAAGGACAGGAGGAAGAGGAAGGAGGCAAAGACATCAGGAGTGAGGAGGAATGAAGCAAGGGAAACAGAAGGGATGAGGGAGGAGGGAGGAAAGGCGAGAAGCGGTGCGGAGGTACTGTACCTAGGGAGGCAACACGATTGGATCTGCCGTGAACACGTTGTAAGTGCTTGTCAAGCCCGGAGGTGGTGGTACTTGTGGCCGCCGGAGTAGACGGGGAGAAGAGAGGGACGCTCTGTATATGTATGTATGCATGTGTGTGTGTGTGTGTGTGTGTGTGTGTGTTTGTAAGCAGCATTGTAACTGCTCAGGGGGAGAAAGAGAGCAAGAGAAGCAGAAGAGAGAAAGAAAGTGAGAGTATACATCTGTGTCTGTGTGTGTGTATACTGTATGTATGTGTATATATATATGTATGTCTTCATCAGCCATGCAGTAGCCCAGCACAGTAAGTTGGATTGTCATGCTCCGTTACAGTATTGCTGTGGCATCTAATTAGAGGGCATTGGTGTGGAGGAGGTGGTGGTGGTAGGGGGGAGGGAGGGGGAGGGAGGGAGGGCAGGTGTGGTCTGTGGCCAAACAAAGTAAGACTGGCCGAGTCAGGTCAACCAACTCCCCTCCAACCCCAAGCAGAGGTCAACGCGGGTCAGGAACAGGACACAGGAAAGGAAAAGAAAAATAAAGGATTGAAACACGTAAAAGGGAAAAAGCGATAGTTGGGTGAAAGAAATGGAGGAGAAGAAGAAGTAGGGGGAGAAAGAAGTTATGATAGGAATATAAACGAGGATAAAACAGGAATGGAGGGAAGGGAAGAGGAGGGTAAGGAAAGGAAGAGGGAAGGGAGAAAAAGGGAAGGAAGAGAAAGGAAAAGGAAAGTGACGAGTAGGCCAGTTAGCAGGAGGGAAGACATTAGGAAGATGAAGGGGAAGGCTGAAGAGGATGAAAGGAGGAAATAATAGCAGGAGGGAAGATAATGGACGGGAAAAAGAAGGGAAAAATATTAAAGCAGAGAAGCAGGAGAGTGGAGAGACGAGGGGGGAGAGGTGGAAGGGGATGATGAGAGGGAAGGAAGAGAGGGGTGAGAGGGAAATGGAGAGAAGTATGGATGAGTTGGAAAGAGAAGAGAGACGTAGAGAGTAAAGGGGGAGGGGAGGAAAAGAGGGTGAGAGTGGACACTAGAAGATGAGAGGAAAGGGAGAGAGGGGAAAGAGAGGAAAATGGAGAGATGTAAGAAGGAAGGGAAGAGAGAGACGTAGAGAGTGAGGGGGGGGGGAAGAGAATGAATTAACCTGGGAGAAACACTTATCACCTGGAAAATGGAAACGTCGGAACGGAGAGAACCACACTTCATGCTCTCTCTCTCTCTCTCTCTCTCTCTCTATCTCCCCTCCCCTCCCAAATTCTCCCCTTCAAATGAAAAAAGTACTGATTTTTTTTTCATAGCTCCACCCTCCCTCCACCTCCCTCTGTTCACTGCCCCTCCTTCCCCCTTCCATCCCTCCTCCCCTCCTTCCCCCTTCCATCACTTGATCGGAAGAAGAAAAGAAGTAAAATGGTTGTCCTCTCTTCTCCTCCTTCCGTCTTAGTTGAGAGAGAGAGAGAGAGAGAGTAAACTGGGAGGTAAGAACAAGAAAACTTAAATAGAAACGCTTGAATTGAACGATAGAACTGAGAAAATAAGGAAAACGAGAAGAAATGAAAAACAAAAACAAAAACTCGAAAAAAACTGAGAGAGATGAATAAGTAAAAAAAAAAGTGTAATGAAAGAAAACAAAGAAAATCAAAGAATGGAAGAAAAGAATAAGAAGAAGCGAAGATGGAAGAGAGAAAGACCAATAAAAACAAGAATAAAGGAGAGGATGACGAAGTAGACGAAATAATCTCCCGGCGGCCAGATTGGAAGGCAGCGTCTCTCGTGGGCCTCACCATCCATGTCGTGGTCCAGATCTTGACAATTCATTAATCTGTTGCCGATTCAGGGCTCCCGTGGGTCCTACCCCCCCCAATCACCTAGCCCTCCTCCTCTCTCTCTCTCTCTCTCTCTCATTACGGTGGAGAAGCCAAAATCCAAGTTACAGGTGAGATTGGTCATTAATTTATTGGATTTACTTATTTGACTAATCTCGTGTTTTACCTTAAATATCCATTCCTCGTTTTTTTTCCTTCTACACCTCTTCATCCTTAGTTGCTTCCTCCTGCTCCTCCTCCTCCTCCTCCATACCACAACTACTACCTCCTCTTCCCTACCTCTTCCTCCACAATCCCAGTCCACCCCCCAACTTCCCTCATTTCGTTCATCTTAATCCCACCCTCGGCATCATCGGTGCAGAAAACTTTTGGCTCCCGTCATCCCACCCCCCTCCTAACCCCCCTCCCCAACCCTCCCTCCCTCCCCGGAACAATAATACAGACGGCCTCCCGACAGAGTTTTAACCGTGGCAGTTCGTCTCTTCGGCGGCGTAGGGGGAAAGGGCAGGGAGAAGGGGGGATCAAATGGTAGCTATTACAGATTGATGCCTGCTATATGTTATTTTGTCAGGATATTGAGCCTGCTGGGGGCATTAGTCCTCCTGTAACCATGTTTCAACCTCTTGTGTATGACAGCCGGGCTCTCGTCCATGTGAAGCCTCCCCACCTACCTCCTGCTACCACCCCCACCCCTTTCATTCCCTCTTTCACTTCCCTCTTCATCTCGTCTTATTAGTCTTCCTTCCTCTTTCTTCTCATTCCTATCTACTTCTTCTGTTCCAAAATACTTCCTTATTTTCCCTTCCTCATTCATTAGAAAAACAATCCATCGATCGTGGTACTTTCTTAACACTGTACCGAGTAGCCACGACAATGATATGTATTATGTGTCTCTCATCTCCAGGATACATGTCATCTCCACTAGTATTTCCCTCGTATGTATCATGTGTCTCACCTCCACGACACGTGTCATTTCCACTAGTATTTCCCTCACGAAGGACAAACTACATTAAAATAACAGACAAACGTTTTCCATCGTCATAATAAATTCTTTGAGGTTTGTCAAGAGTTAAAGGTTTACAGCCCCTGGTGAGACTAGTCACGACGTTCCTCCTTACAGGGATGAGTGGGTGAACGGGCGGATGGGCGGACAGGCAGGTAAGGGGGAGCGGACGGGCAGGTAAGGGGGCGGACGGGCAGGTAAGGGGGGCATACGGGCAGGTGGGGGAAGGATGGGCAGGTAAGGGTGGTGGTGCCGACGGGCAGGTAAGGGGCGGACGGGCCGGGGGGGGGCGGACGGGCAGGTAAGGGGCAGGCGGACGGGTGGGGACGGACGGACGGGTAAGGGGACGGACGGACGGATAAGTGGACGGAAGGACTGAGGAGAGACGTCTTTAACCCTTTCCTACCGATTGTCTTACTTACGAATTTTAATTCAACCTCCGCCAGACGATTGTATCCAGCTTAGGGGAACCTCCAAGAGCCTAACCTAACCTAACCTCCCCCGAATATGACTCGCTAAGACCTAAAGTGAACCCTTACCACACCGGGAGCTCTCACCCTCATCACATCAATAGCCCTCACCACCACACCGGAGATCTAACCACGCCACAAGCCTCACCACACTACTCACCATACAACGAGCCCTCACCACACCAGGGGCCCACAACATCCTCGGGGACCACATGAGGGTTCCCAAGGCACCATATGGGCAGGACTGGCACCGGAAGTTTGGCACAGCTGAGCAGATAAGATCACAGCTACTCACGTAGAGCGGAAGAGCACCATAAAACAATAAACGCCGAAATGGTCCACGTCGCTAATAAACAGAGTTAAAGACCAATTCGGGGAGGTCAGAGCCCCTATAGGAGACTTTCAGCTGGTGGTCCCCTCCAACAGCTAGTCTATAACAACACGAGGTAATGATCAAGTTCCCCAGCTTACTTCACCTTAATATTAACCATCCTAATACTAACCTAACCATCCTAACTACCCTACTGTTAATCTAACCACCCTACAGTATGTGATAACCAACCTGTAACCTAACCTAACCATCCTAATTCTATCCCGAACCACCCTAATTAATCTATACTTTAGCCACAAATACCAACCTACGAGACACCTGTAAACTAATTCATTTAATTTATCAATATTTTCCAGATACTTTATACCATTTTATTCCTTCAATTACATACATATGAAACACCTGTTAATTACGTTACCAATATACCTTCATAAGTTAGATAACACCTGTATATATATATATGACACACACCTACACAGCCTCACACACAACACAGCTACACCTACACAGCCTCACACACAACACAGCTACACATACACAGCCTCACACACACAAACAAACAACAGGGCTACACCTACACAGCCTCACACACAAACAACCTCAGCTACACACAAACGACACAGCTATCATACAGTATCCACGTGACTGTAACACATATGGCGTCACTGTAACACCAAATGGACGACAGATTTCACGTCAGATTTATAAAACTCGTGATATCATCCAATTGTTTATTTAAGTCAGATTTATGAAACATTGAAAAGCTCATATTAGGTCTCATGTCAGATTAATGAGACTCGTGATAATGATATTTATAAACATTGAAATCTTCCACTGTGTTTTTAGCTGAGTCAGATTTATGAAACTCTGGCGTCAGATTTATGAAACACTGGAATGCTCAGGTTTAAGTCAGAGAGCCACTGCTGTTGTATCTATTTAGAGCGACTCACGTTGACTGAAGAAATAAATCGCGTTTTAATGTCGGAAAAACCTGTCTGGTGGCAGCTAACACCTCCAGCGTTATCCCCGCCAGCCCGCCTCTGTCACGTCCCAAGTCTCAGGCCTACAGCCGCGCAAGGACGGCAGCCACGGACACTACGGGTGGCAAACACGGACGGTAGACATGGACACTACGGGAGGCAAACACGGACGGTAGACATGGACACTACGGGAGGCAAACACGGACGGTAGACATGGACACTACGGGAGGCAAACACGGACGGTAGACACGGACACTACGGGAGGCAACCACGGACGGTAGACACGGACACTAAGGGAGGCAAACACGGACGGTAGACACGGACACTACGGGAGGCAACCACGGACGGTGACATAGACACACTACGGGAGCAAACACGGACGGTAGACACGGACACTACGGGAGGCAGACACGGATTGTAACCAGGGACACTACGGGAGGCAACCACGGACGGTAGACACGGACACTAAGGGAGGCAAACACGGACGGTAGACACGGACACTACGGGAGGCAAACACGGACGGTAGACATGGACACTCAGGAAGGTAGACCCGACTGCTAGCTACATTCACCATGGCAGGTCAAGGACATTTCGGACGGATACTGGATCGCCCTTGGCTAAATACCTATGCCAACCCACACTTTACGGACGCTACCTACACCAACAGCAATCACGGACGCCCCACATACACACACACACACACACACGGGCGAACGGAGAAAAACAATTAAGCTATTGGGAGATACCGGAGATAAGCCAACACACGTATATAACAGTCAAGGGGGAAGAGAAATTACTGATGGTGATGGCGGAGATACAAGAACGACCGGAAATTACCCGGAAAAATGGAAAACACGACGACCACGCCCCCCACGCCTTCAAACACGCCCTCACACACAAGCTCCCCCGCATACACACACACGCCCACACCCACTCTCGCAAAAGCATGTACACAGTTCAATTACGCACATGTACAGTAGGTGCAGGAGCCTTGGGGAAAATACACCAACACTTTTATCCTCGTCCGCAAAATAATAATAATAATAATAATAATAATAATAATAATAATAATAATAATAATCTGGTGATTTTTTAGTTAAATATCTCTCTCTCATCTTTTTTCGTCCCAGCCCCAGTTCCTTCCCTCCCTCCCTACGTTCCTCCTTCCATCAGCCCCTTCTTCCCTCCTCTCCCTCAGTTACCCCCTTTATCTTCCTACCTCCATCCCTCCCTCCTTCGCCACCTTCAAGCACCAAAGTTTCACTCAATCCCGGAAGAAAAAGTCGTCAAAAGAATCCTCGGGTTGGCAGCCACATTGGTCAGGTGACGAGGAGAAGGCAACTTGAGGCTCCCAGCACGACCCATGAAACATTTAGAGTCAAGTTTAGCGGAATAAGTTATACACCAACACGATCTACACAAACTTAGCAGCCAGGGTTAGGTTAGGTTGGGTTAGGTCACAGAAGCAGGCCGTGTGGGTGTGTTGCTCAGTTAAAGCCTTCCCTATAACCCTCACCTCATGAAATCAATAACTATCACCATTGACAATTTCAGAAACTTTGAGATGAATTAAATATATAATGAATAATAGGATAATTTTTCATCATTCACTGCAGATACTGAGATATATTATATTAAAATGAATAAATTACTAAATATTTTAAAGGCAAATCAAATTATCAAAGGAAAAATATATATACAAGACGGAAATTAAAATAAACAACTTACAAGATTTAACGATTAATTACTGTAGAAAAATAAACCACTTACAAGATTTAACGATTAATTACTGTAGAAAAATAAACCACTTACAAGATTTAACGATTAATTACTGTAGAAAAATAGATGACGTGAAGTTTCATTGATCGGAAGAGTAGAGAACTGTCATGACATCACAGGGCAAAGTTCTTCTCAAATCAAAACAGATGTATAAATTTAACAGCAGCCGCCCCCACCCACACACCTCTCATGTACAGCCGCCTTGTAATGTGTAGTAATGGAGGCGTGGGTTAGCTAACAAGCCCACGCCTTTCTCACTAATTCACTCTCTCACTATACCACCATCAAGCAGCACACGCCATGCCACGCACTACACACACACACACACACACATACTCCTATATGTTCTTTTTACTAACCCAGGACCACCCATGACCACCATCCTCCACCACAGTACTCACTTTTCTAAGAACCTCACACCACCACTAGTATCACCACTATCATCAACACCACTAGTATCACCACTATCACCAACACCACTAGTATCACCACTATCACCAACACCACTAGTATCACCACTATCACCAACACCACTAGTATCACCACTATCATCAACACCACTAGTATCACCACTGTCATCAACACCACTAGTATCACCACTGTCATCAACACCACTAGTATCACCACTATCATCAACACCACTAGTATCACCACATCATCAACACCACTAGTATCACCACTATCATCAACACCACTAGCATCACCACTATCATCAACACCACTAGTATCACCACTATCATCAACACCACTAGTATCACCACTATCATCAACCCCACTAGTAGCACTACCATCACCAGCGTCGTCACCACACCCATCTCACCTTAATGCCGTTCTTGATTCCTTCATGACTAGACACGCCCTCTGCACATCTATTCCTCCCCCACCCCCTCATTCCCCCTTCCCCCGCCCTCCCTCATTCCCCCTTCCCCACCCTCCCCCGCCCACCTCATTCCCCCTCTCTTCACCCACGCCCTCCCCATTCTCCTCCCCTTCACTACCCCCTTCACCACGCCCTCCTCATTCCCCTTCCCCCTCATTCCCATTTCCCTTCACCACGCCCTCCCTCATTCCCCCTTCCCCTTCACCACGCCCTCCCCATTTCCCCTTCTTCCCCCTTCACCACGCCCTCCTCATTCCCTTCCCTTCACCACGCCCTCCTCATTCCCTCCTTCACCACGCCCTCCCCATTCTCCCCACCTTCGCTACCCCTTCCCTTCACCACGCCCTCCCCTCATTCTCCTCCCCTTCACTACTCCCTCCTCATTCCCCCTTCCCCCTCAACCCGTCACCTGTCCACCTCTTTTACCAACAGTTCTTTGAGGACGTTTTTCACCAGCAGTCATACATACAGACATATCATCTAGCCTGACTATGGGCCTGGTACATAGCCGCTGTTTTTTTTTTCTGTTTTTTTTTATACGACATCTTTATGAGCCATTAAGCATACCAGGTCTTTGGTACCTCGTCACCCAGCCTTTGCAACACATCCACCACAGACATAAACATCATAATTAATTAGGCTGGTCATTTTACCCGACGTGATAAGCTTAGCATGTCCGCCATCAAAAACATTCACTCATACACAGGAGCACAAACCGAGTTACGGGGAGGGGGGGCCTTTATAAACACACGCGGGGAGTAAAAACAGTGTAGCGGATGAGACCATTCAGCCGCTACTTTGCCAAATCAACAATAACAAGAAAAAAGCGCGGGAGCCAAGTTACAATAATAATATAAACACACACGGTCGAGGAGAGGGAGGGGTGGGGGGTGACAAGAGAGTCGTAACCCACCCTAGTGTTCTCAGAGACGTTCCATCCCTCCCTCTACCTCCTCTTCACCCATCCCATCCCCGTGATTCATACCACCTTTTTTCCCCTCCCACCACCCTAACTTGTGTTTCATCTCATAAATATATCAGCTGCAATACAACCAGTCGCCCAAACACCGCTACCCAACACCACCTCCACAAAAACACCAGCCAGTACCCACACTCCAACACCCCTACCACCACACACACATACCACCTCTTCATCTGCCATCCAACACTACCCCCAGTCCTCCTCCACCTACCACTCATCCATGTACTCCCTATTATCATGCACCACCACCTCATCCACCTACAACAGAGACACCCACCATCACCACCACTACTACTCCTACCACACCAAAAACTTCACACCATCCCTGTAAGTTCTGTAACAGCCATCTACCACCACCATACCACTACTACACCACAGCAACCACTTAACACCACCCCTGCGGCAGCCACCCAGCACCGGGTCTGCACAGTGTAGTGTCAGTGTAGTAGTGGGACGCAGTAGAGCTGTCCGTGTATATCCCCTGGGACTCATCACCGTCTCCGAGCCATCAACCCAAGACTTATTTAAGACACCGCCATGAATTTCATATCAGATTTGAACCGCTCCAGACACCACTTCACTCGACCGCAACTTACCCCTATCACACGACACTACAGCGGCCCAGAAAAACGCTGGCATTGGAGCGCCAGACGCCTTGTCTAATCTCACGTTGCGGAGGCTTCAGCGATCGAGCATCAGGAGACCGTTTCTTGTGGTGGCAACGAGGCGTGGCGGCGAGGCGTGGCCATTAGCGCCTGGTTAGCGTCAGGACCTGCCATCAAGTCTTTTGCTCACGCTCTTATCAGGTGAAGGGACACCGCTGAAGTGATCCGGGAAGCTTCGGATCATTTGCCCTCCCGTTCAAATAGTGTGGAGTGAAAAAGAGAGAAAATACGATCTTAGTTTAGAAAAAGAATATTGAGTCTGATTATGAAGGCTTCCTGTTGTGCCCCTTAATTAGTCTGTATATCTGGATACATTTCCGAGTACAGTACTTTTTCTCCCGACTAGCCAACCACACTGTTACCGCCACCAGTTCTCAAGCCACACATCCACCGCAGTCTATCTCATCAAGTTGTTTTTTTGTGATGAACTTATCTGTTCCCTCTCGATGACTTGTATTGGTTCGTCAGTGATGTTTATGTTTGCTGAAAACATGTAGAACAAGGTAGAGTCTCAGATGTTAACACTATGTTCTCTGACACGTCCACGTGGTAATAAAACACAATAGTAGCCTCAATTCACTGCTGCTGCTGCTACTACTACTACTACCGCTTCTTCTACTACTACTACTACTAAATGAAGAACAAATATTAGGTACTTACCCCAGCAGCAGGACACTTGCCGTTGAGGATGGGGCCAGAGATGTACTCCATACTGCGGTACAACATGGACCCGTTGAAGCACATGTGAATGTTTTCGTTAAACTTGGCAGCAATGTCATGCACAGAGTACACACACACGGCAGAAGCGGTCTCAGACTTTGATGTGTGTCCTTGTGAGGGCGCGAACGTGGCTATCAATATCGGGTCTCCCACGCCCACACCCATGGTGGTGGCCAGATCACTGCCAGCACTGACCAGCTTGGCGTCCTGCACCAGGTTGTAGTTGGTGCCTTCCTCTCCTTGACACTCGAGTGTGATCTCTGTGTACGAGTCATAGTTGGCGTCCGTAATACAGGTGCGAGCCAGACGCGAGATGTAGCCAGACTCCTCCTGTCCTGGTAAGTGAGATCTCTTCTGCATCGTCACGAAGTAGGCATAGTCACTCGCGTTGAAGCCGTACACGTACTGCACTAAGAAGTGGTCACGGTATTTGACGTCTATACGAAGTAGAGATTGTTTTGAGAAGGAAAATTCGGCGTAGTCCAGGTCATAGAGGTTCCTGGTGGATACGGCGGGGACGTCATGGCGATAATCCCCGACAGTAGTGAAGGTGGTGCCCACGTACAGTGCCGAGGACCCGCCCCACGCGTTGTAGTGCTCAGGGCCCACGAAGGCGAAAGTTGAGGAGTCAGGGTCGTTGGCAGCCACAGAGCGAGGAATGAACTCCGGTGTGAGGGACAGGTTGGCAGTACGGAACTTTTCACACGCTCCTTGAGACACGGAGCCACACATGATTAGCGTTGATGCGTCTGGGTCGAGTACCAGCACTTTGTTGATGTTGTCTGTGAGGACCTGCTTCACGCGGTTCTCTACCCCACAACCTGATGCATGGCACCCAGGGGAATCGAACCTGGGCCCCGTTTCCACTCGCGCCTCCAAGTTCAGTTTGTTGATTTCTAACGCCCAGAGCCTGTTGGTTCCTCCTACATACAGGACGCCCGCGTCTCTGTTGTACACCATGTGCTGCAGCTGCAAACTTTGGTTGGCCGTCCAGAATTGCGCCACTATACTGCTGGTGTGGTGATGGGTGTCGGTGGCACCGCTGGCCCGGTGTGTCCGGTGCCCCGCCGCCACACACCCCACACACAGTAACACCAGTAAGACTAGAACACTCACGCCCACTCCCCTCACTTCACGCCCACAACAGGTCCCCATCCCTCCTCTCCGGCGGTGTGGGTGGCCCGCGGAGTGGCCCGCCTGCTGGTCCACCCGCGCGGGCCTGCGGGCCGGGCCGGGGGCGTCGTCTGTGGAGCCACACTCACACATGCTGCCGCGGGGGGCGCTGCTCCCGCCCACGCCCGCCCATCAACACCACGCACCACCACTACACCTGCGGGCACAAACAAAATGCAAATTTAGTATAATGTAATAATTAAAAGATAAATTATGACTAATATCAGACTTACCCACTATCATTAACAGGTAAATACAAACATTGGCCTTTCACTAAAAAAATACTTATGAATATTTATTTTCCTTGGACATAAAAACTACAAACATTAAAAAAAATCTATGAATTTCATAACATACATAAATATTTAATATAATATGTGAGCATTAATTTATTCGACATATTTCCTGCATAATATTACAGGCAGAACCCCACCTCCCCTTATTAGTGCACACCTGTGTCACCTGATGCTGAAATATTTGGTCATGTATGTCATCTAATTAATGTAAACCTGCCAGTGTAGATAAAAGTACCTTTGATACAGTTTAGATATTAAGTAAAAATTATAACTTTATCAACATGTATTTGTAATCTCATCAGGTTATCTGCCTTTGTCCTGCTGACTTAAGTGATAACGTACGGGTCACGGCTGAGCTGCTGCTGTGCACAAGTGAAAGCAGCTTTGGCTCTCACACTTTATCCCTCACTTTACGCTGTCTTGTGGCCGCCCGAGGCCTTGTAATAAAGTACACCTGATGTTCTAGTACAGTCAGGAGTCCCTCGCTTGAGTGAATACTGCCACCTGGCTCTTCTAACCCTTCACCACACGCATACACGCACGCACGCACGCACACACACACACACACGCAGTTCTGTCCCACTGTCTATTAACACAAGCCTTTTTTCCTAGTCCATCCACCAAGCAATTACACAACAACAACCCTAATTTAATTCCCATCCTTACACCATCCCATTATCCACCACCCTATCCACTCTCCTATTCATCCCCCTACCCACCTCCCTATCCATCCCACCACACACAATAAATCCCTCGTCACCATCCCTACGACACATCACTCACACATCCCTGTACTTGTCCCGCTATTGTTATTATCTCTATAGTCACCCTTTACACCCCCAGTCCATACAACATTTTTAACACCCTCATCCTACCGTGTCTTCTGTCAGCTCCATCACACACACTGTATACCTAAAGGAGCTAAAACGCGGTGTAAACTATATTGGCTCTCTCTCTCTCTCTCTCTCTCTCTCTCTCTCTCTCTCTCTCTCTCTCTTTACGTCTGTTAACACAAATATCAACGTTATATTTCACTCTTATTCTCTTCTTCGTTATCCTATCGTTTTTTGTCTTCGTTATCGTATGTATCTCCTCGCCTTTGTTATCCTCTTCGTAATCTCTCTCCTCTGCACACCCTCAGCTACTGTCACGGGCAGCTGGGGATTTTAAACACAATTCAGTTTTTCCCCACCTAAAAATCGTAACTAACCTAATATAACCTAGCTTAGTATAACCTAACCTAGTTTAATTTAATCTAACCTAACCCCCTGCAAAATAAAAATGATCCAAATTAACCTAATCTAACCTTCACTCTGTCCAATTTCTTGTCATCTCTCAGTAATTCGTTTTCTCGCCCACTCTATCTATCTATCCATCCATCCTTCCTTCCTTCCTCCCTCCTTCACTCTCCATTCAGATTCACCCGAAACCAATATAGTCATCCCTCTCTCTTCACTTCCCCAGTAATTAATTACCTTTCCTTCCTAATTTTCAACTCATCTATTTAATCCCCAACCTCCAAAAAAATTAATAAAAATCTTTTATATTCCTCCAAACCGCCATGAGAAGCGTTAAATCATTTCCCCCACTCACTCCCTCTCCTCCCCCCTCTCACCTCTCCCTCTCACCTTTACTACATTCAGACCAAGTCATAATTTCAATCCTTTGCCACACAATGACTGGGAGAGGAGAAGTGGTGGGTTTTTTTCCCTCCATCAAACGCCAAATGCTCGACCTCCCTCCCACCACCCCCACTCTCTCCTGTTCCAGTAGTTGCCTAGAAATTTCCTTGAGATAATTATGGACTCTTTCCTTACCTCTTTCCCTCCCTCACTGTCCCCACTTCCCTACCTGCCACTACCCACTCGCCCTCCTCCCTACCACCACTCCCATATCTCTCACTTGAAGTATCTATGTAGAAATTAAATTACCTAGAAGTTATAAAAGGTTCTCCCTCCTCCCCTGCCAGCCCCCCTCCTCCCCTCCCAGCCCCCCCCCCCACCTTGCTGATTTACCTAGATTTTACCATGAGATGATTTCAGGTTCTTTGATCTATCCTGCCCTTGCTACCTGTGTGTGTGTGTGTGTGTGTGTGTCTGTGTGTGTGTGTGTGTGCGTACCCTCATGCCTTTTGTGTGCCAGTGTTCCAGTGTTATTGTCAGGTACAAAGAACGTCAACTTTACTGGGATTGAGTCACGGCAAAACATACTACACACACACACACACACACACACACACACACACACACACACACACACACACACGTGCGCACGCAGACTTCACGTATGTACACACACACAAACTAAAATACATAACTCTCAACAGTAACTGATGGCAATTAATGCTAAACAATTTCATTACAAAGCAACATTAAAATATTTAAAATAACAAAATAATAATAAACAACAAGAATAATAATAACAATAATAATGATAATAATAATAATAATAATAATAATAATAACAATAACAATAATAATAATAATGATAATAATAATGATAATAATAATAATAATAATAATAATAATAATAATAATAATAACAAAACCTTTACCCAGGGATATGAAGGTCACATAAGCAAGCCTGAGGACCCCTTTACATACATACATTTACAAACGTAAACTCTCAACCTGACACAACAGTGAGGTCATCGTGCCTGGAGCCAGCAGGTGGTGGCTCTCTGGCCTTTGGTGTAGCCAGGACATTGCATGGGGCGTACGGGTAGTATAGTGGAGGTGTAGGGGTGGGTGTAGTGGTGTAGCCAGGACACTGCGTGGGGTTGTCCAGATAGTGTAAGGGAAACTTTGGGTAGTGTAGGAACAAGATAGGGTGTAGTGGGTATGGGTGGTGGTGGTGGTGGTGATGGTGGTGGTGATGATGATGGCGTGGGTAGTGTTACGTTGGTATGGTTTGCGTGTAAGCTCAAGTCAAGGTATTATGGGTATAGGATAGCGAGGTCGTGTGGTGTGGCGTGGAGAAGGGGCCATGGAGGACAAGCTAATCCGGCCAGTTATGTTCCCTCCCGGGGGCAAGGGCCAGGGTAGGTCTGCCCCACCGACCTGTCACCTCCGCTCCTCAAAGGAATCAAAAGCAGACCTGTTTGTGACAACACACCGGGATAAAATATCGTCTCTAACCCTCTTGTATTTACCAAACAAAGCAACAAATGTGGATAAAATATACTCCAGCCCTCTTGTGGCCCTACAAAAGAAAAGTCCCATTGACCTTTTCTTTGTATTACGGTACAAAGAGACGAGAAACGAAGACTAAGAGAACGAAGAGAAAAAAGAATAATAAGAAGAAATATTAAGAAAGACTTTATTGTAAAAAAAAAATCGTGTAATAATATTATACGTAGCTTCTAAAACTGATCATTTGTTAAGGTCTATTCCAACACAACAAATAAATTATCGGTATATTGAGGGAATAATAATCTATGTAATGACCACTTCTGACCTACAGTACCTCAGACAAATACAGTGGTGGCCTACAGAATCCACGCAGCAACAACCCGAGCCCTGGACAATCACAAATATTTAATGGCAATTTTATGTTAGCCAAGCTGGACGAATCTGGAATAAATTCTTGACGGCAACCCAGCAAAATTGCGAGCAAGACATCCTGTGGTTCACAAGATGAGCGTTGCTTTAAACACGAGACACGCTGCAACACGAGGGAACAGCCAAGTCAACATGAATATACAGGCCATAACAGCCGCCCGAGCCACCACTCTGCCGTGTACGACATCGTCTGCCCAAAACCAAATACGATAATAGAATGTTTAAAAGGCCGCAACAATGTCTCGACCCCACGAGGAAGTCGGCTGGAAAACTTATACGATGCTTTGGGTTCACGTGAGGAGCCGGACTACGAAAGATTCACACATTAAACTTTCCATCAGATTAAATTGACTTATACTTTTAGGAAATTACCTGTTAAAAATGACGTCAACAATACAACAGTACCGTAAATAAATGAACCTTCTGAGAACCCGGACCTAAGCTTCCCTATATGGGTTTGTTTAAGTCGTGTTTGGGACTAAATGGCTGAGGCTATGACTTGATCACGACTCTGAATAAAGACAAATTTCAAAACAAATTCTAAGCCATTCGTCTTAAGATGACGTGTACATGTTCAGCTTCCATAATGTATGCTTCAGTCACGTGCTTGTTATACGACCTGAGATCACCTGAAGATTAGACACCCCAGCATATTTCACCTGAAGATTAATTACCGGTAACCCTCCTAACGTTAAGCTAACCTAACCTTAACCAAAACAAACTTAATCTAACTAAGCATAGTCTAATACTAACCAAACATTATCTAACCTAGTCCAGCCTTGCACTAACCTAACCTCCATAGGCTGTGTTGTAGTTAATCTTCTGGTGAAATAACTTTGGGGTGAACTAATCTTCAGGTGTTCCTACAAGCCTGACACCTTCCCTCACGTACCTACATACACCTGGCATTTGTTTCGGGGGAGTTCCTCTTTACTGCTACACACCTGGCTGGGTAAACACGCCTCATTAGCATTTATCTGATTAACCAGAGTATTACTGTTTACAGCCAGCCTCTACATCCTGTTCAGCGCCATAAATTACGTAAACGATCATCGCGCAGGTTAATACTACTACTGCCAGATGTTTTCTTTCGTGTGTGTGTGTGTGTGTGTGTGTGTATGGCATCTACAGTAGGTCAAAACACCAGATTTTATAAACAATACGGTAACATATGAAGGAAAAACAACACACTCAAACATTTCCTCATATTCCTTTAATATTTCTTTATCTCCCCCAGACATAGAAGTGATTTGGGTGAATATCATCATACTGTTGTCAACCCGACCATCTGTCCTTCAGCGTTCAGACGTATAATTTCACTTAATCTCCTCTTACTCACTGGCCGCATGCAACTAACTTTCATACCCACTTTTTTTTTTTTACACAAAGTTGATGAACCTCGTCGATTTGAGTCTCTGGTTGTGGGGATCCGCCAAGCCACTGAAGGCTCTATTTGTTAATTAAATCGGTTGGTATATATAATCAGATGTTTACAATAGGATTCATCACATGTGAAGGAGAGAGAGAGAGAGAGAGAGAGAGAGAGAGAGAGAGAGAGAGAGACTAATGTCGACACGGATGTTGGGATGAAAACATAAATGGTTGAAGGAAGGTCTTACTACTGTACACACACAAACCCTGGTGGATGGTTGTGTTTGTTCTGTGGTATTAAGTTACTCTCATGTTACTCTATAAGGTATTGTGTTTATTTCCTCAGATACTAAACGAAACGGTCAATTAAATACATTACTCGTGTTCTATTTATTATATTTATTATTTCTGAGGATTTAGAAATACTGATATAAGAAAACAAATGAAAACACATTTTTATCACGTCTATTTTGTTACTTTTTTTTATTGTATCGTTTCTTGTCGGACAAAACCATGAAAGTTGGACCATTTATGTAAAAAAAAAATCACGTAGACTTAGGTAGAGGCGTGGTGTAGCGTCTTTGAAATTCAAGGCCAAATGCGCTCCTGAGTGTGTGGCAGAGGCCATCTCGAAGTAGAAGCCTTGGTGTGTGGGTGAGAGAGAAAGTCAAACACGAAAAAGAGTTCACCGTTCAGCAGTCCAATCAAGAATAACAGCTTTCTCACGCTGACAAACCCCAAACTCAAAAACAAGAAAGGCTCGCAGCTGTCAGGCATCAACGCTGGAAGAAACACTTTGGGAGGGCTGTACGTGGCGAATCCATTACGCGATGGTGATCCTGGAGTTCTTTGTACACCACCACTAACCCTTCCCGCCCTCCCTCAATCTGGGTACCAAGTCACACTCATGTTTTGTATTGACGTTCCCGCTGTTCATAACAACTGTTCACCATGTCGCTGTTCATGGGATCCTGGTGTTCCACGTCATCACAGGCTGAAGACGGAAAAGTAATGCCTGACTTATTCTCTCTGAAATATTGTCGACTTCATAAAGACAACATTTTTTCTTCTAACATTTTCCTTCAATACCCGAGTCAACAATAAAGTCTACTTAACTGGACATAATGAATGATCTAATGTGATATTTAATAAAAAAAACTTAAATTCTTGTGGATTTTTTTTTCACGAAATTATCATAAGACACAATATGTTCACCCCGCTGGCAGATGTGGGGGGTGATAGTGTCAGTTATAATACTTGAGCTAAGGATATGAGTTAGGGTGATCACTGGATGGCCGCGTCTCATTACATTAAGCTAACATTCCTTACGCCTAAGAAATGTAGCACTTTCGAGAATTTAGATGGCACTGATGATGTGAGACTCACGTGTGTACTACGGGAGGCCGCTGATGCCCGTAACTTTGCCACCGTACAGCTAGAATCGTCATATAAAAACTTATATTAGACCACCTGAAGAATAGTCACCCCAGAATTTGACAGGGTGCCTATTCTTAAGGTGGACACTCTAGGGGTGACGATTCTTCAGGTGGGGTCAGGTTAGGTTATATTGATTGTGGGCGGGGTGATAATTCTTCATCGGCACTCTGGGGTGACGATTCTTCAGGTGATCTCTTATATTTCCTATAAATTGAAAAGGATTTATCAAACGAAATTATTCTTCATGAAAGGAAGACAAAGTAAAAAAAAAAAGAAAAAAAGAACGACGACGGAAAATCCTACTCACATTCACAACGTCTAAAAAGTTCGAGCTTCCGTGTTGGATTCAGCTCAACACTGCTGGGGCCTGTAAGAGACTGCCAACAGGACGCGGGCAACCTCAGTGAAAGCCTCGGCGGGCTCTTCTTCACCTCACATTACATACAAACTGGATCTCATTATACAGGGCAGACGTGTACGACCTGACAACACCATGTCGAACACGGGCGTTGTGGCAGGTAAGTGCACGCAGGGAGCTGAAGGCTGCTTGTTTGTATGGTTAACCACTGCATGACGTGACTCCAACCGTCTTACGGGTTCCGAAAAGGCCAGTAATTCCGTCTTAATGCGGGAGTTCATCTCAGCTCAGCCCCTCAAGAGTAAAAATCTTTTTCTTGCCTGCAGCTTCAAGTCATTCAGTGCAATAAGAGGATAAAAAAAAAGACGCGCGAAGAAAGATGAGAAAGAGATGAAGAAAATTGAATACCCAAGAGACTGATCATTTGGGTGGATAGTGAGACAAGCCAATAAAAAAGTCATCATCAAAAGGCTCAGGACCCTCACAGTGACCGGCCACTGAAGTAAACACCATGTGAGCTGTCCGGTCAACTTGATCCGCCAATATAACCAGTAACGTAGCTATTCCATGAAGCTAACCAATTGCGTTTATCACTAAAACTGGCCACTCCAACTAAGCAATAAAGGTGGGCAGGTGAAGCAGCAGTGATGGACACTGATAACACATTGAAGGTTGAGAGGAACAGCAGCCACCAACCAAAGTTTCCCGCGTGTCCGTCCCAGGCTGGATTTTCTGGTCATAAGTGTTAAGCCGACCAAGGCTGGCTTTTGTCAACAAACGTGTCCGACACTGAGTGACTCCGACCTTGGCTAACCTCCAAGGCACCTTACAGCCGCTCTGACGACACATTCCTGACCTCCTCACTCTTACAGCCAACACCACGATACACAACAAGACAAGTGCCGCAATAAAACCAAAAGAACGCGATCCAGTAATGCTAAAGTTAGGTACATTAGTTGTGGTTAGTGCTGCTGTCGGACATGTGGAGAAGGAAGGGAGGGGACCGGTGATGTGCAACAGGGACAGGGCTGTAGTGCCCCCTGCCAACAGTGAGTGTGAAGGGGTCCCGCCGTCGTTAGATTTAATGATGTCCGAGGCCTGGTATGACCAGGTGGTGGCACGGCCGAAGGACATGACAACGCTATACCAACTCCACATGGACACACTCGCTAATTTATGATATAGGCACAAAGGGGCCGCATCCCACACCAGCCACGTCACACAGGATCAGTAAATCTGCTTGGAAGTTTATTTTATTATTCCACGAACGAGCAACAACTGAGCCCTGTTTGGTTGTTCAACACACGTGGTCCAGGAAGCTGTTACTAACCGCCTGCTAAATGGGCACATAACATTTCAGTTTAACCTACACTAAAAAAATATCTATTTCGTGTTAACTTTGGTAAAATATGAGCTACCAGCAAATTATTTACCGATGGCTTGTGTTTAGGATGAATACGGTGAAAAAAATGTATTATAATATCGCAGTACCTCCAAATATTACACACCACACAGTCCTGGTTACCACACACTCCTACGGCTGAACGCTTATGTATTACCACACAATGCTGTTCCTCAACACTCGCTGCTCCACACTCTTGTTCGTTGTTACTGTCCCTTTGCCTTCCTGCAACACGACCTCCAGAGCATCAGACAAGGCGAGGGTGGGGGCGGACAGCAGCTACCCAGCCAGAAAGATGGAAAAATAGGTGCCGGCTGCTGAGTCACTACCAGTAATTCGACAGCAGCAGAGGCGGTGGCGAGGACCCAGGCAGTGGCGGGCGTCCACCAATGACTGTGGCAGTAGGGACCTTATGACTACGCTAGGGAGGGGCCGATGATGGTTGTGCCTGACGGTCGGAGTAACAAGGGGTCCAATGGGTGAGGTAATAAGGAGGTTCGATCTGTTATGAAGACAAAGGGCCCCGATGATTATGGTAGTAGCAAGGTGGTGTTGGTGGTTCTCGTGACAGAAGCCTACAGCAGTAAAGGAGACCCTCGGCTGTTGTAGTAAAGGGAATGACGTCAAGGTGAAGGTGGTAGTCAGGAGGTGTATGGCGAGGGTTAAGGATGATGACACTAAATAACGCGTGTCATCTTCACTGAGCAGAATAGAGGTGGAGGATTGTGATAACGTCATATTACCGCGGCGGAAGATGGTGGTGATGGTGACAGCTATAGGTCCTGCTGACGTCACCCACTGAACACTATACTAACAAGCTCCCTCAGACTGTGGCACCTCGACTCGGTATAATTAGGTTCATGGTGTCGCTCCCGGCTAATGGACTATACACATTCATGGCAACGCCCACTAGGTAAAACGCCTACTGGGGGAAACGCCCACAAAAAAAAAACAAGCACTGCCACTGAAGAAAACGCCCACCTGTTAGGAACCTTGAATTAAACCAACGTCCTCGCCTGATAAGAGAAATAAACACAAGGGATACGTGCCATGAATGAGTGCCACTAACACCACACACACACCGCAACAATGAACGACTGTAAACGTGGGGGAATTTGAGCAGAAGGAAACCCGACCCCTAGACACAAGAGACTCCCAACTCTCGATAAAACCCAACACTGGAGAACATTTAGGGTCATTCTCTCGGCCTGGAATAGACTCAAGAACCAATTCTGGGATTAAATTTCAGGTAATTACGACCCAAAAAGACCTTACTCCCGCATCCTAATGCCCTCGGCTCAAGCAGCACCTAACAGCATGGGGTTGTGAAGAGACTGTAAGGCTCAGGTAAAGTGGCCGCCACCATTACCTTTCTCTTCATCGTGCACACACACACACACACACACACACACACACACAATGCTTTATAGCTCGGTTTTATTCCATTAATTTATAGCTCCCTATCCCCCCCCCACCAAAATCCCCATGTTTTACCCCATTTACTCTCTCTCTCTCTCTCTCTCGTCCTTCCCTACTGAGGATATTACTCACCTACCTTCTCTACGTCTCTTACTCCCGTCCTTCACAAGTCTTCGTTTCCCAGTCCTCAATTACCACTCTATCTATCTACCACCTGTCGCCTTCCTCATCTCTGCTCCTATGTTCTTCCACCCACCTATACAACCTCCACCCCCACCACATACTATCCTTCTTTTTAAAACATGTATTCATTCCTCTTCATAATCTCCCCTACACAGCCTCTATCTCCTCCCCTTCAACACCCCCAACCCCTCCCCTTAAACACTTGTCTACCTTCCCCTATACACTACCACCACCCACTCCCCTTTAGCACCTGTCCCCATCCCCTCCAATCCCCCTTCACCTCTCACACACGGTCGACCACGGTACCCTGAGGTGTAATAATGGTAGGGCGACACACACCAAAATGGAAGTCGACTCCCAAGATTAAGCAGGAAAAAAAAATGACTACAACTCTAAAATGCATAATATTAACACCGACATTATAATTGGTGATAAATCAAGTCGTAATCCGGTAAGGAGCTCCGGTAAAAAGAGGGTTGAAGAATTCCTGGAAGTCCCTTGTAAAGTAAGTCACTATTAGCAGTCGTCTTTAGGAATATTCATACAAAGCAAGCCACAGAGTTTTGAAATGGCGCTTACATAGAACACAAAGAATTTACCCTAAAAAAAAAAAGTAAAATATAAAATGAAGTTAAAAAAAAAATCCGACGAATCCCATTAGTGGATTTAAGCGAGCTCCTACATTTCGAAATTTAAGGAGCGCACTTGAGATTCTGCTTAAGCATATTTACTAGCAAGAGACGACTCACGGCCAACAAAAACCACAATGAAGTATTCTCCCACCACCTGCACCCACACACCCGCCCCGACGACCGTAAGTAAATCCTGAGAAGGTGCGGGCGAAGATGCAGGAGAAGGTGCGGGCGAAGGTGTGGGCGAAGGTGCGGGCGAAGCTGTGAGCATAAAATAACAATCAAGACCACTGTATGCCACTGCAATATCCTGTGAATCACGCATACACGCCATTCACACCCAAATTGAGCGAGGAGGGAGGAGGAGCCGGAGAAGAAAAGAGACGGACACCCGGGTAGAGGAATCCTTGGCAGAGGGAGCGGCGGTGAGCGAGTGGGAGCCAGATTCCGGGGCTGTGGGTAAAAGAGCCGCCCCTCAATGGCTTTAATGAGGAACTAAATGGCTTCAGGAAATCACGTCCAGGGAACACAGAAGACGGTGACTACTGAACGCTTAGCCTGGCTGTGGTGGTGAAGGAAGGGCTCAAAGAACGTGCTCTGATGTACAGGGGTAGAGTGAGGATGGTTGGATAGGGTGAGGATGGTAGGATAGGGTGGGGTAAGGAGGGGTAGGATAAGGAGGGGTAGGTTATGGTGGGGTAGAAAGCGGGTAGGGTACAGAAAAGAAGAGAGAGGTGAGGTGAGGTAAAGGTACGGTAAGAGAAGATTCAAGAGAAGGGTGAGGAGGTAGGTAAGCTACGTTGTCCGCGAGGAAGTTTGCGTGGCACCCAGCCAAGACGAAGGACAAGGGGGTGCAGGATGGATGGTGGATACGGCTGCAGGCTGGTGTGATAAACTACGCCATGAACACAAAGTCGGACAAAGACAAACGCACCGAGATTTTTATCGGAGCCCCAGTCCTCGTACGTCAGTGTTAAGCAGTTGTTAGAGAAGAGCCGAAATATCCTCCTCCCAAGTTGGTGGTCACAGGTGAGTGATAATGTGTGTGGTGTGAGTGTGTTGTGTGGTGTTTGGTGTTTGTGTGTTGTGTTTGTGTGTTGTGTTTGTGTGTTGTGTTGTGTTTGGTGTTTGTGTGTTGTGTTTGTGTGTTGTGTTGTGTTTGTGTGTTGTGTTGTGTTTGTGTGTTGTGTTTGGTGTTTGTGTGTTGTGTTGTGTTGTGTTTGGTGTTTGTGTGTTGTGTTTGGTGTTTGTGTGTTGTGTGTTGTGTTGTGTTTGTGTGTTTGTGTGTTGTTGTGTTGTGTGTGTTGTGTTTGGTGTTTGTGTGTTGTGTTGTGTGTGTGTTGTGTTGTGTTGTGTGTGTGTGTTGTGTTTGTGTGTTGTGTTGTGTTTGTGTTGTGTTTGGTGTTTGTGTGTTGTGTTGTGTGTGTGTGTTGTGTTGTGTTTGTGTGTTGTGTTTGTGTGTTGTGTTTGGTGTTTGTGTGTTGTGTTGTGTTGTGTTGTGTTTGGTGTTTGTGTGTTGTGTTGTGTTTGTGTGTTGTGTTGTGTTTGTGTGTTTGTGAGGTAATCTGACAGAGACATGAAGGGTGACTGAAAGGCGCCACCGTAAGAGAAAGACAACCCCTAAAGTGAAGCTGGACAGGACAGGAGAGGGTGTTTGTGAAGAGTTAAGTTGACAGACAAACAAACACAAGAGGCCTAGAGTTGTAGCTGATGGCTGGAGTGAAAGGAGTGTGTATGGAAGGCGAGGTAAAGGGGGGGGGGTTCTCTCCTATCTATTTATCGATAGTGTAAATAAATAAACGACACAAGTAAACAAGGGAAGGAGAAGAAAGGAGGCTGGAAAGAGTAAATGGTTCCTCAGAAGTAGGATACCATCTACACTACTCGACCGAGGTGAGGGATCATGGAGCAACAGTGTGAGAGGTATAGAAGCACACAACAACCTAACCAAACCACCAATGATCCATCAAGCACCGAGCCAAGCACAAGTTAGACAAGCAAGAGGCGGAATACAATAAAGTTTGGCGTGGAGATAAAATATGTTTATATAAATTTTCTATGAGCTTGTGTCACACTTCCATGGTTGATAGTGGAGTAAAATGGCTATATATGTTGGCATAAATACCGAATGAGTAGTAAAGCCGTCGTGTGGGTGAGGATATGTAGGTGGTTTATATTTACGTACAACAAGTCAATACAGGTAAATAATACAGACAAATGCTACATATAAATTATAGTAGACAGCGCACACACACACACACACACACACACACACACACACACACACACACACTATAAGCAGTTTCCAACACTAAACAGCACCCCGTTCAAGTCTCCCAGGAGGCCACCTTCATTATGAGTGAAGGAGGAGGCTGGCGACTCCCGAAGAACTAACTACCTCGCCTTGGTTCCTGACAAACTTACCCGAAAAATCCAAGAAACTGGGAATCCGTTGAGTAATGACAATCAACTCCTGAATATGCAAATGATCCCCGAGCACTCCCCCGGCGTGAAGGACGACGCGATGGACCACTGAATTTAGTGAAAGGTATTCACACCCCAGGAACCTCGTGCATTGTGTTCCATCACCCTCGGTAAACACTATGAAATACCAAGAACAATACTTGACATAGCTGTGATAGCTTTACCAGCCCTTTGCCGACGATCTTAGAGGCAACAGAGTGCTATCCTGGAGGTGTGTGGAGTACAGGATCCGGGTCTTTGTGTCGTCTCCGTACAGGGGTAGAAATGTTGTGCTTCCCGACACGGTAGTAGCCAAGGTACAGGCAAAAACACCCGGGTATAAGCCGACGCCACTGACAAAAGCCCATTTACGGATTTTGACACTAGTGTATTACAGTACCGCCATGAAAAACCCCCTCTATCAATGGGGCATCAGTGAGCTTGGATGAGCATGAATGGGCAGAATGGGGCATAAAAGGGGCAACAAAGAGCGCATGAAAAGGGTCGACGGGGATAGTACCCAGGGCACCACCACCCATTACCCACGGTCCTTCCTGGGATAAGAGAGAGGGGGGGGGACCCATCCCGTACACACCCCGCCAACAGCACTCAATAACACCCATTGACGCCAGCGAGTTATTGCACAAATACCTCCAGCAGACCCGATATTTAAGACTCCGCCGCTGCACTATACGCACCCAGAGTTAGGAGATACAGAGATATACCGCCCACATTAAACACTACCCTGGCAACCATCACCCACACTTTGCCAAGGTGGTAGGGGAGAGTTTGGAGATTTTGCCATGAAAGGAGAGAAAGTCAAGGAAATTTTTCAAAGACGGAAGGGAAAGTTAGATAAAAGTAACCTCAGAGGTAAAAGGAAAGTTATATAAATTTCCCTCAAAAAACGGCAGTGGAAATTAACAGGAGAAATGTAAACTACAGTACCCCCCCCCCCACCCCCCTTCATAAGGTACACTACTACACCCCCCACAGTACACCCAAATCGATCCAAGGTACCGTCACGCTGCCAACACAATAAAGAGTGAGAAATGTGGTGGTAGTGGTCACGGGGTATAGGTGGGACTTTGAGGGTAAATAAACAGCTTTGTTCCCTGTGAAGAAATATGGGGGTGAGGCGACAAGGAAATAAGAGGAATGGGTATAAGGGAGCAGGTGTGAGTGTGTGTGTATTCATGATAACCTCACAATAACTGATGATAAAGTGGGGTGAAAATTATATACCCAAAGCAGAAGGTGAATTAAAGACAAGGGAAGAGACATGTATGTATACGCCAAAACACACACACACACACACACACACACACACACACACACACACACACAAAAAAACAATGAATAAAGACAAAAAGTAAATAGATCCAACAGAACTAATTACGACTGGAAGAATTTGGTGGAGCGGCAAATTACTATTGCTGGAGTGAACATCATTATGGCCGTGACTCAACCGTCCACCAGCACCTGAGACCCTGTGTGTGTGTGCCTCCTCCTCCTCCTCCTCCTCCTGCGACCATGGCACCCCGGGGTCCACTCTAGAGGATTCAGTCTCTTAGTGGCACCCGGGGTTTACTCTTGATCCACACTCGCGGCATATAGGGTTCATTCTTGAGGATTCAGTCTCTAGTGGCACCCGGGGTTCACTCTTGATCCACACTCGCGACATATAGGGTTCATTCTTGAGGATTCAGTCTCTAGTGGCATCCTGGGTTCACTCTTGATGGTTCACTCTTTCGCCGTACCTGGGGTTCATTCACTGTGTTGATGATTCACTCTCTTGTGTTCATGCTTCGTTCTTTCCTTGTAGCTTCGCGTTTTTTTCCTACATTATTTTTCCCCCCCGTGTGCTTTTTCTGACGAAGCCATCACTCACAATCTCGTGCTAAAGCTTCACTGAGTCATGTTCAAGTTTCACTCCCTTTGATGCTTCGCTGACTCCTACGGATGCCACACTCAATTCCTTTTATTTTTTATTTTCACCTGTATTCATCGTTCATTGTCTACCGTTCATGCTTCACTGGCTCTTACTAATGTCCATTTTCTTGTACTTAAAAGTTTCACTGCAGTGGGTTGGCTGCTTCGCTGTCTCGGCGGTTCACTGTTTCATTTTCACGATAATATATTGACGATTTACTGTTTCATACTTAATGCTTCAGTGATCTATGTTGATGTTTCTCTTGTTCAATGTTGCTGTCTAGAACTGCCTCCTAGTTGTCTTGCGTTATGTTATCTTGACTCTTCGGTGTCTCGAGCTGTTCCGCTGTTGTCCCGAGTTGACTCCTCATTGTCACGACCCGACTCTCTCACTGTCTTGCATTTGATGCCTCTCTTTATACATGTGTCTCGTCAATAATAAAAATCTGGAGAAGTTAACGTTTATCTCACACATGTAAACATAACACTGCCCATCATCACACACTACGCCCTTCCCCTACATAAAATAATGATAATAATAACGAGAAACGCCCCTCCCCCGAGCCTATTCTGCCCCTCCCTCTCTCTCCGTAACAGCGCCACCTACACCAAATTAGCCCCCCAAATTGTTTGCCGGAACGATGGTGGAAAAAAGAGCAGGAATTACACTTAAAATTACAACGGCCGACATGCAAATTAAGGTAAGCTTATTTACGAAGGTGGCCTCAATGCTGATAATGGCTGATAAATAGCAGCAGGAAACAAAAAGCTTGGCTGCCAGTGGTTTCGTGTCGTCGTAAAGATGGGGAGTAACTATCACGTAGGCCCAGACCTCTATACTTAAACTTGTCCGCCTCAGCCCACCTTAATTATGACGCTATTATTCACCATACTGAGTGTATCTGGCTGGCAACCCATCACTTACGGGGCCACACTCGCTGGCTGGGATAAAACCACTAATGGATGATGGTGAAAACCCAGGCGACCCCAGGCTAGACACTGCACCACTAGGAGGATATGGCTGGGTGATAGTGCTGTGTGAGAGTGAAGTGCTGGAGGATGAGGTAGTGAATGAATGAGGATGTATGGAGTGTAAGGTGGTGGAGGGCGAGGTAGTGAGTGAAAGGGGATGTATGGGGTATGGATTAAAGGGTGAGGTGGATGAGGTACTGGAGGAGAAGTGATAATCTTACAAATTAAAACAAAATAAATAAAAAATCACATCCCAGCGAACACATCCAATCGATACAGCTACTGGTGATGATGATATTGACACTACCTACTAAGTCGTCTCCCTAAGGCTCCAGTGAGGGCTAACATCCCCAATGGGTCCACTGTTAAGATACAGGGATAACCATTCTCACATGTGACCCAAACGAGCATCGAAAACCCACAGTAGTTGCAGGAGTTGTGGCCGCTAGTTGTTTGGTGACCTGGCCTAACTAAAATAAATACTCCCCCAACCTACCTGACATGCTTTAAATCATTAGGTTAGGGGGACTATTAGGCCTTGGTACCTCATGGTTAGGTTAAGTTGGCACCATATATGGACCAGTCATCTTCGTGCTGTGTGGCCCTGGTGGAGGTAAGTGGCAGTCATGTACACACACACACACACACACCTGGAGCTACTGGGAAGAGGGGACGGGAGGGAACATACTGCGAGGGGGAGGGGTGGATGGGAGGGTGATGGAGGGGGGGGTGATGGAGGGAGGGTGATGGAGGGCAGTGGAGCAGGGAGGTGATGGAGGGAGGGAGGGGGCAGTAGGGAGGCGAGGAGGGTGTATGGGAGCAGGTACAATGTGAATCATGAAATGGACCGTGCATGGGTGGGCATCTTTGTTGATAGAATAGTGTGGGTGGGTGGGAGTGGGTAGGGGTATGAACAGTCAGAGTATGGGTGCGCTGGTGGGCATGTGAACCCTCAGGGGGCGGGGGGTGGTGGAGCGAGTGGGTGGGTATGTGGGTAGGTGTATGAACAGTGTGGGTTGTGCGGGTGGGCATGTGAACAGCAAGACAGGAGGGAGGCCAGAAGGAGGTAATGTTGGGGACGCAATATTAATGAGCTCAGGGAGGGAAGGTTTAGGGGAGCCTTGGAGGGGTAAGGAGTTATGTCAGGGACGGAGTGGGAGGGACGTTGAGAGTGGGAGGGACGTTGAGAGTGGGAGGGACGCTGAGAGGGACGTTGAGAGTGAGAGGGACGTTGAGGAGTGGGAGGGGCAGAATAGTTGTGGGAAGGTAGATAGAGAGGGAAAGAGGAGGAAGCACTGGTAACAAGAGGTAAGGGCGCCACACAGAAGCAGGTAAGGCGATGCAAAGAGGGGAGAGAGAGAGAGAGAGAGAGAGAGAGAGAGAGAGAGAGAGAGAGAGTGTGTGTGTGTCTCATTATGCGCCGGGTAATGGTAGTGGTGTTGTTTATGTGTAGGTGGTGATGGTCTATTACTGTTGGAGGCCCGTTATGACCTGCTGGGTCGCCTGCATGTTGATGGTGGGACATACTCGACCTCCCCACCACCGCAACCAACCCACCACCGACCTACACCATCACCAACCCACCACCGACCTACACCATCACCAACCCACCACCGACCTACACCATCACCACCACTATCAACCACAACCACTACTACCATCACCACCTCGTTTCCCACCTTCATAAACGCACACCTCACTCGTGTATCAATGCGTGGTTAAGATTCAATACTGTGCGGTTCAAATGATCTTGCATGCGGTAACAAGATCCTGATTGCGGTTAACAAGATTTTGCACGCGGTTAAAAAGATTTTAGATGCGGTTAAAAAGATCTAGCACGCGGTTTACAGGATCCGAAATGCGGTTAATGGGTCTACAAGTATTTTTAACAGCTCTTGATAATGCCGTTAACAGGGCCCAGCATGAGTTAACGGCATCCAGCATGCGGTTAATCACTCTCCACTTGCGGTCAACATACACGTGAAGCTCTTAGTTGTGTAGGTGGGTGGGTAAATGGGTAGATGACTGGATGGATAGACGGACGGTTGACTGGATGGGTGAGTGATTAACTGGGTGACTGGGTGGATGAGTAGATGTAAGTATGGGTGAATGGTTGATTGAATGAGTGGGTGGGCGAATGGGTAGTTGAGACTGGGTAGGTGACTGGATGGATGGATGGATGGGTGGATAGGTAGATGGGTGGGTGGTTGTCGCAGTTTCCCACAGGCTCTAGGGGTCCTCTGGCCGGCCCGTTGCCCACTTTTAAGCCCGAATGTAAATCAGGGTTTACGATCCCTTGTTCGGTTCAGCAGAAACCTGACCAGGGGGTGACGACGCTGTGTGTGTGTGTGTGTGTGTGTGTGTGTGTGTGTGTGTTTGTGTGTGTTGTGTTGGTCAAGCACAAAGGAACTCACACACGTATCCTTCTAAGGAACCCTGACAAGAGAGGAGACAGCTTGTACCTATACGCGGTAATCTCAGTCAAAGAAGAATTTTTTCCACAACAGACAATCGTGGATGGCCAATGTTAATCCCATTATCTAATCCTATCCAATCCTAAAACATCTCATCCAAACCTAACACATCAGATTCAATCCTAAAAAAACTTTATCCAACCCTAAAACACATTATCCCGGTGTGTGGGGACGATCAGGTAAAGTTATCTCGTCTTCCTGACCCATCTCATTATATTGAAAGGGAGGAGAAGGAATTCCTTTCCCACGAGAAGAGTGAGGAAGGCTCTACTTGTGTACAACGGGAAGGAGGAAAAGTTAACAATCCCGAAGAAGGGGGGGGGGGGTTGTCTCACTAATTTCCCGAAGGAAGGAAGGAAGGAAGGAAGGATCATTTGGGCCACTTTCTAAATAGGCCCCAACCTAACCTTATGAACGAAAATACCAACAGGCCACAATTCTAGTGGTTAGCGTGGGGCTGCGGTCTCTTTGAACTGGAGCCCATATGACCTGCATCTGAGGTAAAACAAAGTGAAGGGAGAGGAGGGAGGGGCCTAGCGGAGGAGGGGGAGGGGTCAGTGGGGGATGCACAGGAGTGTGGTGAGCGTGACAGATGGCGGAGGTCCTTGGCTGGCTCGCTACACAGGGCAGGACAAGGACCCTCTCATCCACCTGCACCAGTCATTACTGTATGCCGCCTCACGTACCTTGTTTGGGTTTAATGTATCACACCAGCCGCATGTCAACCCGTTAAATTGCGTGCGCACACCGCCGATTACCAAACACAGCGGCAACAACGACCAAGACTGCGGTAGGTAGGTGGCGGCGAGAGACACAAGGGTAAACTTGGAGTGGGAACTGCAGTAACTATAGATGGGGTTAACAGATACAGTGGAAAGCAGCAGACACGGTAAAAATCTGGCTAGATGGCGCGGTACAAGAGGGGTAAGATAAACCTGAACGGTTCTAGTAATGTGTCTGTCGCGTAATTATAGGGTCCTGCGGGCCTGGCGTCTCCTTTACCACCACCACCGGTAGCCACCAGTGACCACAGCACACCAAAAATCACTCCAAAATACTCGAGGCGGATAAATGAAGAAAGTGATGCTTGATCTTGTCTCGTATCGCACCCACCTCCCTCCCCCCCCTCCCTCAATCTCAAGTACCTTTACCCCCAGGCCTCCTCCATGCCCCTCCCTCACATACCTCCACAGTACCTCAACATCTCCAGATTCACTCACCTCTCTCAGTACCTCTTACACCACCTTACTATCTTCTTTCCTTCCGCATAACAGTCTCCCCCCCTTCCTCAACGATACCACCATTTAAATATCTCCCCCGACTTTCTTCCTTTGATTACCCCCGCTGACCCCCCACCCCGTGACCAGGATTTGGGGACGATGTGGGCGGCACATTTTACGCATCTCAAACTCGAGTATAAAAGTCATGAAAAGGGAGAATTAGAAGGCGGGCTGCTGACCCAACAATTATAACAGCATAATACTTCACACTCGACATCATAAAGAGCTTTACTACTTCCTCCAAGCCTGTTGTTCCCTCTTTCTCATCCTTCGTCTCCCCTTCTCCTCTTGCTCCTTCTTCCCTTTGTCCTCCACCACCTTCTATTATTCTTCCCCCTCCTCCAAGTAAGACCAGACCGCCAGAGTAGCAGCAGCAGCAGAGGAATGGACAGGAAGATGCACAAACAACTTTCAAAAATAGACCGAAACGCGACTTTTTAACGAAAGGTAAGGTAAGGTAAGGTAAGGTAAGGTGAGGTAAGGTGAGGTAAGGTGAGGTAAGGTGTAAAAGGTAAGGTAAGGAGTAGGTTAGGTAAGGTAAGGTAAGGTTAATGTCAGGTTCAGTAAGCACACCCAACACATCCACTAACTAACCCACACAAAGGAGCTCCACCCGTGGGTAGAGACGAGGGGCGGTAGCATAGGCGCGGCTGTCCACCTCACCATAATAGTCAAGAAATGTCACCACTCAAGAGATGTCACCAGCCAAGAGATGTCACCAGTCGAGAGATGTCACCAGCCGAGAGATGTCACCAGTCAAGAGATGTCACCAGCCGCGTGTCAATCTAGCTATTAACAGGTTGTAGACTTGTAGCACGTACGCCCAGTATCAACCTGTTCCCCCTCTTACTCACCCACCTACGCCCGTATATGGCTCCTTATGGTATTAAAATGGGCGTGTCACTGTCATAATCTTCACCTGACACCATCACTCATACCACCGTTGTTGTTGTCATTCTCATCAACATCATCATTACTATACACCATAATCATTATTATTATCATCACTATACATAATCATACACCATTCTCATCATCATAATCACCATACATCACAATCATCATCATCATAATCACCATACATCATAATCATCATCATTATCATCACTACACATAATCATCATCATCATAATCACCATACATCATAATCATCATCATTATCATCACTACACATAATCATCATCATTATAATCATCACTACACATCATCATCATCAAGTTAATTTTTGCTTTACAATAGTTTTTTATCTAATTGTTTTTTGTGTAATTGAGAGCCATTCAACGATAAACCTTCACTTATTATCACATAAGACAGTCACTACTCCTTACTACCTACTCACTCCACTACTCCCTACTACCTACTCACTCCACTACTCCCTTCTACCCCCCCACTCCACTACTCCCTTCTACCTCTCCACTTCACTACTCCCTCCCCACTCCACTACTCACTACTCCCTCCCCACTCCACTACTCCCTACTATCTCCCCACTCCACAACAGCACGAGACGGTAACAAACCAGATCACCTCAACGACAGACCAACAGCAGCCACACAGATACAGTACAAATGATAATAACCACAACAACTACAACAACCACAACAACTACAACAACCACAACAACCACAGCAGTACAACCCTTAAGAGCAACATCGAAGAAGTGAGAAGCGGAGGAGGAGGGGGGGGGGAGAAGAAAGATAAGGAGGAGCATGAGGAGGAGGAGAAGGAAGGGGAGGTAAGGGAAGTGTGTGCGGCAGGTAGCGGTGGAGGGAGGTGGGAGCTTCATGAGAGGGGGTGGCGATGGTCATAAATCATAGGCACAAGGCGACACGGCATCAATAATGGAGTAGCTGCGCCACCCAACCCCACCCTAAACCGCCCACTACCACCCACCCACCCACTCATATACGCACTAACACACACACACACACACCTATCCATCACAGGTAAAGCCGCCACGAAAACACACATTACATCGACCTTCATTAGAAAATTAACACAAAAACTAGTTTACCTTTCCTCAGGTGACCTAATAAGTGGGCTTATCAATTAAAATTTCTTTCGTTTTTTTTCTTGAGAGAGAGAGAGAGAGAGAGAGAGAGAGAGAGAGAGAGACTCACCTGTACTCAACACCCCCCACACACCTGTCTCCTCCTTCAGTACATATTAACAAACTGTCTCTCTAATAGCTATACTCTTAACAATTAGTTGAAGACCATCATTCACTACGGCCGTCCGTCTTAACAACGACTAACTACCCACAATAACACTAATTACCCTCTGGTTAATAATGTCATTAATCTCGCCTCACCTCAACTTCCGCTAACCAACCACCAGTACCCTCAACTACCACTATCTCTACCTGTATACGGAACAACCACCATATCTACCTGCACACTCAACAACGACTAACCACCAATCGCCAACAGACTCAACAACCACTAACTACCAACCACCTACACACTCAACAACCACTAACAACCAACCACCTATTACACACTCAACCACCACTAAACACCAACAAACTACACACCACTTAACAACAACCACCACCACCACCCATCTGCAGTAATGACTAACGAGCCTCTTGCGCCCCTGGCAGTAATTACCACCGGGAGCACTGAACACAGCCTTAACTACCCGGGCAAGCATAAACGACCGCTATTAATACTGGATCAAACAAGTGAAAATTAACAGCCGTCTGGCATCTCAACACGACCCGACCATCTCACTCCTCATAACTATTAACATTATGACCCAATATAAGTGATACAATTTCCTTTACGAACACGAGGTGGAAATATTAACACGGAAATTTTTATTATTATTATTTTTTTTTTTACCTGAAGGAAAAAAAGTGAAAAGATTACGATCAAAATTAATAAATTCAAAACAGCCGCTGGAGGATATTTCTCTACTTGGCAACTAAACAAAGACTTCCTTATTAATATTGTCTTGAGATATCTTAGGATTTATTTTTATTTATTTATTTTTTTTAATATTTGCAGGAGTCGATTTTTATTCCATCCCCATCGGCCTGTGTTTAAACACCGACTACCCCCCAATGATGAGATACGAGTGAACATTACCCCCTACCCCATCCTCCCCTACTCCATGCCCCCTACCCTACCCCCATAACCCCCCCAAATACCCAGCTGGACTGCAAATCTGGTGTGGCAGGCGGATTACGTATTCATAACCTGACCAGATAAACTCCGCTGTACACGCTCCCCACCTCGGCTTTTACCAGCGCGGGCTTGTCAACACGGCGGCCGTAACTCACCAGGCTCCTGACTAGTGTACTGTACCTTTACTACTTGAGCCGATTGTATCTCTTGGTTTAAGACACACACTCCATACGTCATGCCCCCCACCACCACTATACCCTCCTCACCTTCCTACTCTCTCCTTTCTCTCTCTACCACCATCACCTCGCTCAACCCAATCCTTCAACATGCCAGCTGCCCAAGTCCAGTGTGAAGTATTCATCCCCTTGCCTCCCTCTACCCCACACACTCACCTACCCATATGGCCCCTCCACTAACCAGTCTACTTCTCTACCGTACAACACAACGACCTCCCCTACTCATCGTCTAGTCAGGTCATCTGCCTACCTTCCTGCCTGCTTACTCCTCATCTCCAAAATTACACAGCCATTTAATTGCCCAACACATCTTAACACATACCCCCTGTTTTACCTGCTTGCCTAACTGCCTGACAAACAATCCGATTGATTACCAGCCTAACTACCTACTGCTTGCTAGCCCGCCTGCCTAACAGTCCCATCAGCATGGGAGAGGTTCCCAGTGGCGCCGTGGGTGCACCTTGGACGTGAGTGGCTTACAAGAGACGAACTGTGCCTCCAGCCGCCCGCACCCGCTGTCCCCACGACCAGGCACAATAACCGAGTGTGTTATGTGGACCACCGCGACCATATCCAAGTGGGCGAAGAAAAAGTACACTATAGAGTCAAATACAGACATGACACTGAGAATAATCCAAACACAAAGGGACTGATTTAACAACCAATATCTATGAAAATCAGTACAACGTCTATATTCGTTCAGCTAGAAATACGACCACAAGATAAAGGATGATATCAATAACAGTATTCAACCCAGCCGTCTCCGTATACCGTGTTGGCTCACCTCATATTTACTGTTCCCCCTACAAGTGGGTTATGGGGGGTGAGCGAAGGGAGGGGTCGGGTGGTGGAGGCAGAAAGGCTTTCATTATAGGATGAGAAGGTAATGGGGATAGTGAGAATAGGAGATATGGGGAGGGAGGAAGGATGGATAGGGGGGGGGGGTACAGAAGAGGTTTTCAACTAAGGAAACAGGAGAGGAATAGATGTGAGGAGACGTCAAGGGGGTAATGGGAGGAGAGACAAAGAGACAATAACTTGAGAGACGAGAAGAGAATGGGGAGACGGATAAAGGGTTGAGAAGGGGAAGAGTATAGGGAAGACAGCCAGGCAACCACGAGAGGGACGGGAAGAGCACGAGAAGAGCTTGGAGAGAAGACCACAACCATCACTTAACCATTGTGTGGCCTCGACAACAAATAGAAAGGAGAATGAAACAGAGAAAACAAATAAACAAGGGAAATACATGAAAATATTGGGGGAGGAAAATGATCGAAACTGACAAACAAACAAAATGATGATAAAAGGTACCAAGAAGGAAAAATCAATGATGTAAACAAAGGAGAAGATTGAATAAAGATGAGAAAGAGAAGAGGGAAACGAGGAGTAAGGTATATATAATCCTGGCTGACAAAAAAGAAAGAGAAAACAAAACAAAAACGTGAACATTGTAGACCGAAAGAATAGCGGAAGAGGAGGAAGAGTGAATGATACGAAAGAGATCATCGAGCAAGGAAAAGATGAAGGACAAACATAATGCAAAATAGAGAAACGAGAGATGGTAGATAATGAAAACAAACAGAGGAGGAGAAAACATTGTAGGTAATACCGCGTGAGAGAGAGAGAGAGAGAGAGAGAGAGAGACTGTGCTCGTGACGGCAGAGTTTGCTCCACCTCCCTCCCCCTTCCTGCTGCTGGCTTTGTTTACTTTAGTTAGTCCTCTCTCTCTCTCTCTCTCTCTCTCTCTCTCTCTCTCTCACAGTACAGTACATCAAATATGTTATAAAAGCCAGAAGACACCCGAGCACTGAATTATTCATCACACAGTGCTAATGAACCAAGTGGCACCAAACTGTACCAACACGGCGGCGGTTAGGTTAGGTTTCACTATTGATGTTAAAGATGGTGTTCTTCCAGTGTTTGTCTTATTATGGTCTTAATTAACTTTTGACGCCATCTTTTCCGCAATTGTTTAAGCGTTCTGGTTAGATATTCTTCCACAGTACTCAGTAAAGGGGAAAAATTCCATAGGTACATTATTTTAACAACTCGGGTCGTAGGTACAGGTCAGGAGGCTCCCAGACACTCTGATCAAAATACACGCGTTTGTGGGCCCGGTGAGCGCTGATTGGTCCTCGTTTATACCTTTATGCTACGAGTATGAGATCAATTAAGTGAACGTTTAGGATTGGCTTATCATAGATTGGTGCAATATGTGTAGGTAAAGGCAGTAATGGGACGTGAGCCAGGTAGACCAATCAGCCCAGCACACCTTCACGCTCAGATACAACCAAATCTCTCTCTCATGTCTGGAATAAACCCCGACGAGCTTCCCTTCCCGACCACCACAACAAAGGCGCTTCTCTATAACTACCTCACTCCTTCTACTACACCACCGAGGCCCTCCTGGGGAACACAAAACTCACCCCCACCGTGATTGAAACACATGTCAAGGTGTTATGGTCCTCTTCGCCTCTCCCATACAAAATTAATCCCAATGACAGGTGTCCATAGGTGGCATAATACTAATGAGAGGTGCGCGATGATGGGGGCTACCAGGTGTGTGATCACAGGTATTACTGTACGCTCTACGACCTATGAAAATTATGGGCTAGAAAAAAAATTATATATACTAGGTCCGGTATATATAAATCCTGACATAGGTTGATAGGTAGAGGGAAGGAGTCACCATAATAGAGTGTTACCTGACCCGGAGTTATCACATAGGCCTGGAGGTGAAGGGAGTGTGGGGTGACAAGTGTGAGGAGGGGTGGTGAGGAGGGCTGAGCTATGAGGAGGGGTGACATGCAGGGTGTGAGGGCTGTGAGGAGGGGTGACGGAGGGGTGTGTGTGCCAGAGAGCCACGCCACCCAGGCCACAATCACCTGCCAAGACTACCTCAAATTTACGACCTTAAAGCCGACAAGTGAGCAAAGGGTCACCTCCACAACCTCTGACACGCTGGAGGAGGAGGTAGAGGAGGAGGAGGAGGAGGAGGTAGAGGAGGAGGTAGAGGAGGAGGAGGAGGAGGAGTAAGAGTGTAAAGAGGAGAAGACCAAGTGCAAGGAAGATAGGGAAGCGAGAAAAGGGGAGAGAGGGGGGTGGAGAATTTTAGGAGGAAGAAGAGAAGAAAGATTAGAAGCAGGAAAAAGAAGGGGAAGACAACGATCATAAGAAGGGAGTGTGAGGATTGAAGAGAAGCAGTACGGACACGAGGAGGGAAGAGTAGGGAACTGGAAGGAGAGGAAGAAAGGACCGGAAAGTCTCCCATGATGAAACACGAGTAAGAGATCTGGGCGTCTCTTCCGCCACAGGCCAGACCAGGGGGTGGGGAGGCGGGGGGGAGACAGGGCCGAGTGCCTCTGGAGACGGTGCCTGGATTCTCAAGGGTAAATGGTCAAATGTGTCCCAGTCCTAAATATAATAGACTTCGACCTAACCTAACCTAACCAAACCTAACCTAACGTATTCTAACCTAACCTAACGTAACCTAACCTAACCCAATGGCTATTATGACACTCCAGTTTGGTTCATTCATCTAATATATTGAACTCAGAAGCAACACCTCACGGACACGTACAGGTATAAACCCAAGTACAGGACCATAAGAAATGAGATACAGCAAGTACAGGTATATAGAGAGAGAAGTACAGGAGCATTACTCAAGATACAAAACGGACAGGTAAGACATCAAATACAGGTGAATCAATCAGAAACAATAAGTACAGTTAAAGAGGCTACAGTAATAAAAACAAAATAGCAACGGATTAAAATAATGAACCAAATAATAATAAAAAAAATCATGCCATCCATATTCAAAGTCGACGTAGACGATCATTCCACTTCATCCTACAAACACTTAAGAGCAAAGGGTCTTGAGGTAAAACAAACACACGAAACAAAAACAAAAACCCACACACAATACACAGAATAATCATAAATCAAAATATAACCTAACGCACAAAAACATAAAACATTAAAAACACAACAACGTCTTGATGGAAACACACAATAATATTCAGGGAAATATGTCCACTCGTTCAAGAAATATTCTGAGAACAGACAGATTAAGACGGAGAAACAAACAGACTGACAGGTGGACTGACATACGGAAGGACAGGATGATTGCAATACGATCCTCACCAACAGGAGGGAACCTGACGATAAGATCAAGGAGAAGAAGCAGCGCGTAAAATGATAACAAGAATGATAATACTTGACCAGGAGCCTTGTTAACAGCTGGTGAAAAAAAGTTATCGCACACTTGTCAGTCAGTCAGCCAGCCAGCCAAGAGTGGTATTCAGGAGTTAAAGCCATGGAAGATGAGGCGGCGGCAGCAGGCAGATGGTGGTGTGGTTGGGGAGACCTCAAGTCCACAGGTGGGTCCACGTGTTGCGCCGGCCACACTCCTCCACTAATATGCTAAACCCAACTCAGGTACATCACTCACCTCAGTTTGCTCAGCATCACACTATAATATGCTAGTTAGCGGCTCTTATCAAAGATAGTGTGATAACGTCCCCTTCATTATAGCGCAACGTATAATCATACATCAACTCGTAATCAAAGCAAACATATAATTCACTTTTTTTCCTCCGTAGCCAACAACAAGGCAGAGTACAGACAATCGCTATATTATACACCTCTTGGTACATCTGACCCTGACTTTTGACATACCCTATTCTTTCGCTGGAGATAAATATTTTAGTGAGGTGTTTTTCAAGAGCTATACCGGAAAAAGAAAAGTTTACAGACACACAGACGGACGAACAAACTCATACTATAATACCTCCGTTTTCTATAACAGGCGTATACAAATGTCCATTTTCTGATGTTTGCACCATGGCGCGGCCTTACAAGGTAAAAATGGCCCGTGTGACCAAGCGCGACTCCAACGCGACGGTCTGGGAGGAGGAGGAGGCGTCTGGTGGGTCGCATTCCAGACTCACGCAGGTTGTAAAAATTGGGTGACTCAAATTGCTTCACGCGCTGATTACTGTGCGCTAACATGACCATTATATTCCCCAGGTGTAAAGGCGATTAGCGAGCGTCCAGAGTGGACCGCATAAGCCCTCTTCATCTCTGCAAATTGTCAAAGGATTAACCGATCTTGTCAAGGATGACGTATCCAAGATCTTGAACAGAAAGAAATTCAGTTTCCACAAGTGAGGTTGATGGATAAGTTGAAGAAAAACGTCAAAAGCACCAAAACCAGTTCTTGGAGGGAAAGGGAAATGGATTTATCCTTAAAATCAGAAAACCTAATCCTGTCTCGTCTCAGCCACCGTCACTGTAGACAAGCGTGGAAAACGAACACAACAAAACCCACTGGACAAAGATTCTGTGAGTGGTGTGGCGGCGTGTCGCACCACTCCCGCCTTTACTCCCACTGGCCATAAAGGGGGACCCCCTGATCAGCTCCAGCTGGGGGTACGTCCCTCTGGCGGGTCATGGGTCGAAGCTTGAGTCCAAATGCATGGTTGATCTGTGTTGAGAGTCCAGCGTATTGCTATGTCCCAGCCGAGACACTATTACACACGACTGCCCCATCACTCCTCATTGTCGCATTCACTCGTTACTTAACCTGAAGACACAATTCCAAACATCCAAATAAACATAGTAAAAAAAAACAGCAACAAGAAAAACGCTGACCCACGGTACGAACACTCCTTGTGCATTCCTACAAATTTAATGTATGAAGACTTGTGAATGCAGGTGATATGCAGTGAGAGTGGAGGCTCCCCCGCGGCGTCCATGATCGAGTTGGCATGGAAAATCAAGGAAAACACAACTCTAGCATTAATGAAGCAATGTGTGTGGTGGCCATCGTCTTCTGATACTGGACAAACACTCACCACTCCACTGGGTACAACCTTAACCTCTTACGCTGCACAGGAGAAGAAAGACGCTGCGCCTTCAGGAGGGAGGTAAGGGATAGGGAGGAGGGGGAGGGGGAATAGATATGGGGGGGATAGATAGGGGTAATGATAGGGGGAATGGATAGGGGGGAGGAGAAAGGGAGTGGGTAGGAAGGAAGAGTATGGGAGGGGTTAGGGAAGAAGAGGATGGGAATAGATAGGGAAGAGGAGGGGGTGGATAAGGAGGAGGATGGGAAGAGAGAGGAAGGAAAAGGAGGGGACTGGATAGGAAAGAGGAGGAGGGAAGAGGTTAGGGAAGAGGAGGAAGGGAGTGGATACGGAGAGGGAGTGAAGGAGAAGAAGGGAGAAAGATAGGGGATAGGAAAACAAAAAAGGTATTAAAGAAATGACAAGGAAATAGGAAGAGGGAACGGAGGAGGAGAATGGTGAGAAGAAGGAAATACACGAAGATAAAAGAAAATGAGAAGTATGAGAATGAGGAAGAAGAGCAGGAAGAATGAAGAAGCTGAAGAATGAGGAAAAAGAAGCTGAAGAATGAGGAAAAAGAAGCTGAAGAATGAGGAAGAGGTATATAAAGAGAGAAGGGGGGGGTAGGAAGGAGGGGTGACTAATAAGGGACAGGAACTGACAACAAAGGTTAATCTGGTGGGGTACAGTACCTACCTGAAGAAGGTCCAAAGATCCTCTCCCTCCCCCACACGCCGTAGGTACCTAACTCTCTATCACCCTACCTACCTTAAGCATCATCTACTTATCTGTCTACCTATCTACTACGTACCATTTAAATTGAGTAAAAAAAAAGAGAAAATGAGTGAAAGAGTGAAAGCGAAAGAAAAAGTGAGTCAAAGCGAAAGAAAGAAGTGAAAGCAAAAGAAAAAAGTGCAAGTGAAAGCAAAAAAAAGAAGTGAAAGCAAAAGAAAAAAGTGCAAGTGAAAGCAAAAGAAAGAAGTGAAAGCAAAAGAAACAGTAAAACCAAATAGAAAATGACAGAGAAAGAGAATGAAGACGAAGGAAGAAGATGAGTCACGAAGGAAGGTAAAGCCCCCTCCCCCCCACCCTCCACCCCCTTTGTTAGCACTGCCGCCTCAGCCTTCAGTTGAGATCATAACCCAGGGCTTTTACTGCCGCGTTATAGATAAATAAACACTTGAAATGTCACACTAACGTCTCTATATAAGCTGCGTGATGGGCCAAGGAAGGGGGAGGGGGTGTTGGTGAGGTTGGGGTGGGGGAGGGGGGTGTTGGTGAGGTGGGGTGGTGGAGGGGGGTGTTGGTGAGGTGGGCGGAGGGGAGATGGTGGGAAGTGTGGGAAGGAGAAGAGGGGGAGGAATGATTAAGTAGAAGAGGAGAAAAGGAGATTGAAGAGGTGGTGGGGTAAGGAGGGAGTGAAGACGAGAAGAAAGGAAAGAGTGAGGATAGGAGCGTAAAGGAGGGTGTAAGGAGGAGAAGAAGAACTTATTAAAATAATTAATTACCAAGCTTAAACGTAACAACAACTCTCACAAGAACAAAACAAAGAACAACAACACCTTCAACATCTGAGCGAGGCGGAAATATCAATATTATAACCAATTTCTATCACTCTCACAAACGGTGTTGGTGGAGTCCGGACACACTTTGGGAGGATACAAAGGAGCAAAACCTTGGGTGGGAAGGAGCTCTCTCTCTAAGCCGCTTCAGGAGTCCCTAAGAGCTAATTTGTCTTTTTCCCGCCAAAACTTGACTGCGGAGGCGGGAGTCCAGGATGAAAACAAGAAGAATTTCCGCGCCAAAAAGCGTTACGTTGTTCGCGTGCATTTTTACCACTTCCTGGGAATGGCGGACTTGTTTTATTTATTTCCCAGAGGAAAGTTCGTCGCCTCTGTGGATGGAGTGTGAGTCGTCTCCCTGGATTCAGACATTTAAAACATAAAAAAATATAAAAGTTGAGCCACTTTTAAGGGGGGATAAGGCAGGCAAGAAGAGTACAAAAATAGAGATAAGGTTTAAATATTTATAAATGTAAGGAAAGTTAATATGGAAGCTTGAGGAAAGTCGGTGGTTTTCTTGGTGAATTACGCAGTTCCCTGGGGGCGAGTTGGGGCCTGCTAAAGGAGGGTCTGACACCGTCAATAGAGCCGAATCTACCTCTCAAAAACACACACACACACACACACACACACCTTAAACTGGAGAGGATCAGATGTCGATAACTAATGCAAAATGGATACACGAGAAAATAAATCAACTTCTCATACAGGTGTGTGAGTGTGTGAGTGTAAATGACTGACACATTCCACCTTATCAGCGCGTGTATGAGTAATGAACCAGATAGTAAATTTGTCGTCTTATAAATTACCTGAGGTGAGCGTAAATAAATCGCCTGCATGTCATGTCAACGATACACAATTTTAGTAATCAAGAAGCACCACCACCACCACTACTATCACCACCACCACTATCACCACCACCACCACCACTATCACCACCACCACTACTACTATCATCACCACCACTACTACCACCACCACCACCTACACCACCCCGACACTCAACACACATGGAATATCTAACGAGAAGAGTCCTCTGAGATTTAATGCATTCAAACAGGGGGAAAAAAACGACACAAGCTGGGGAAAAAAACTTTGTAAAATGACTAAAGCACAGCGAAATGAAGATCACACAAAGAGCATTTATTCCCTACACTGATTGGAGGAATCTAAGCTATATCAAAAGAGCCTCTAAAAGCTACCCTCATGGAAGACTCTCAATGGTGGTGAGTTCAATCATTTTCATTTCCAGGTACACGCAGGTATCTCCCTTACCTTAATTGGTGTACATTTCTGGTTTAAGTTTTATCTTGTCAGTTAACGCGATCAATGCATTTGTGTCTGGTGTTTAATTCGTTGATTCTTTCTCATGTCTTTGCTTAACCCTGAAAACACTCGTAAACTCACACACCTTATGGCTTGATGATTACCTGGGCGACGGACACACCTGAGATACCACCCCCCCTCCCCCCCTGCAAGTCAATTATTGGAGAGTGTAAGTATAGAGTCCATGTCGTTCTTGTGGTCAAAGTATACTCCCTCCAGGTATTTCTTCAGCTACACCCTAAAAGCTGTTCTCTGGTATAACTTTTCCATTATGTTACAAGCCATTAGAACCACCCCCAAAAGATACATTCACACACCATCACCAGCGCTTTACAACAAAATTCAACCCTCGTCATTTACACAGATACACAACAAAGCTCACGTCAACTACCTACCAAACATACGTAGACTATAATGTGTTAACAAATTTTTAAAACAGACAAGAGTACACGATGGATCCAATATATCCCATCCCTCTCTCTCTCTTTGATTGAGTGAGAGAAAGGGGGAATACCTCCTTAGTATATCAGGAGAACCACACAAGCACGGCACTCCAGAAATATCGCCGATACACAACCCTGCACTAATGAGCGATTAATACCCAACAATGGCAGGGAGACGACCCAAGAGTGAAGACGGCGATAAATTTAAGCTGATTATCTCCCAGCTGGCAAAAACACGCCGCACCAAACACTGGATCACAGGCTAATTTATGGGCCGCCGCCGCCACCACCACGAGGAGCTTCACACACACACACACACACACACACACACACACACACACACACACACACACACACACACACACACACACACACACACACCTCCATGGACCACATTTCTCATGTCCCTTTGACAAAAGACTAAAGGAGCAGCAGTACCAGAGAAAGAAAGGAAATGAAAGGTAAGGGAAGGAGGGGAGAGAGGGATGGGGGAGAGGATGGGGAGAGGGAGGGAGAGAGAGGGAAGAGGAAGGGGAGAGGGAGCAGGGAGAGTATAATTACTATTGCTGCCGCTGCTGTACTAACAACTCCCACTCTCCCTCCCTTTAAACAATGAATATTCTACCTTTGTAAATAACCCTTCCAACAGACACCTCCCTCCCCCACACACACACACGACAGTATGTATAGCCAGGTACCTCACAGACTGGGAAGATAGGCACCCTAAAAGTAGCTACCTGGTAAGAATGACTTGCTTTGATTACGGTGCGTTAGGTTAGGTTTAGACTGGTTTAGGCTGGATTAGATTAAGTCGAGTGAGATTAGGTAAGATCAGATCATGTCAGATGAGATTAATCAAAATGGATAATATTAGAATAGAGTTTACAGTAACGTCGAGTAAAAATGTTTATGGAGTATATAAACAAGATATATAAATTTGACGTAGTTCAGTGTGTAGTAAGGAAGTAATTTACATAGACTTGTTCACTCTCCCGGGTCAACCAACAAGCGAACTCCTCTTCTTCTCTCCTGTGGGTGCTGGCTCACCGACCATCCCACCACCATCACGACACCCAACACTCTTGTTCGTACCGCCGCCACAACCACCACCACATCACACCACACCACACCATCACTCCACAGTCATAACTATCGCCATCACTATCGCCATCACCATGCTGAGAGAGAGAGAGAGAGAGAGAGAGAGAGAGAGAGAGAGAGAGAGAGATCCCAAACTCACATTAGCAAAAGCACATTAGCAAAAGGGCAATAAATTTCCTACAATAATAATGATAACCTTCAAATCACTCTCCATTTACCGACTCTATAAGACTCGTTTAGGCCAGTTCATAAGTCTCTAATTGCGTTTTAATCATACCCAAATGACTCCACCAACACATCTAGATAAGGAAATACAAACAGGATAACTACAATGAATATCTTCCTTTCCTATTGAATAATCACAGAGGTAGAGAGACTAAACCGGTTATAAACATCTAATCACTCCGGTAAATTTTTCCTTTTAAGTGGCATCTATTATAAAGTCTCCAGGTAAAAGAATTAATCAGTGTGCGTGCCGCCAGAGATCGTACTCCAAACATGATGACGGTGGTGTGGTGTGGTGGTATGGTGTGGTGTGGTGGTGTGTGTGGTGTGGTGGGTGTTTGACTGATCACGTCCACCCACGTCATAACACATCCTTTACACAGCCCATCCCTCCGTGAGTATCAAACCCACCCTAACACACCTCACTCCCCTCATATATAAACAATCAACTAACTAAACAGGTGTCAGGGAGTAAGGCTAATCCATCAGCTTTCCCTTCAGGCCAATATTTTTACATCGGACTTGAGATAGTGGACAATCCTTACAACTCATCATCACGATATTTTGTTTTGTTTTCAGTGTTGATATAATAGTACCATGACAACTATCTTCCTCAGACACGTAAACAAACAGGTATCTATACGTAAAAAAGGTATCATTAAGGTGTAGTCTCTCTCTCTCTCTCTCTCTCTCTCTCTCTCTCTCTTCTGACTCTCTTTTTAAAAGGGTTCAACTCCCTGAAACGTATGGCGGGTCACCTGAAACTTGGCCCCCATTGCTAATCTCACCCCAGAATCTACCGTACCGTAACCTAATCTAACTTGACCACACTCCTCCCGTCTCCAAGGTAGCGTTAGGGTGTTTCAGCATCAGGTGAAATAAACCTTGGGAGGCTAATCTTCAGGTGATGCCGTAGTATTTCTGTAGGAGACTATGTCCTTTTAAGCAACCATACTTAACACACCATCTCATGTTTCAGCTACCTCTTCTGCGCTCTTGGGAACACCTCTGACAGGACACTACCACATATGTTTTTCCTAACCTAACCTAACCTAACACAACACTGACTTCTACCAATTGAAGAAAAAAACACCACATCACACAATTCATTTAGACCAAATATGAAAAAAAGAAAATTGCATTATTTCCACAAGTGCAAACCAATGTCTCCTGCTAATTGTGACAAAAATATACTATTGCACACGTACACACACACACCAGACCTGTATCCACTCAAGCTTACAGTCACATTAGTCGTGTTTGTCGTGATACATCTGCTCGGGCCATGTTCACACCACCACACTTCCATATACTGCACCTTCAGGTTACCAAGACACCTTCCTCCTTGCCTCAGTCTACACCCACTGGACTGGAACGGCGCAGCTATAAGAAACCTCAGTCCGGATTCTTGATGTTTCGTAAATAATTTTTCCCCGATTGTGCAAAAAACAAAAATTCTAATTAGTTGACCGAAGCAAAGACAGATGGTGGATTAAATGGCGTTAAATATTTAAACTTGAACAGTACGGGAAGAACAGATACATGTATGACTCCCCGGGGAATGAGAGCTCTGGAATCACCACACAAGATGGTACTAATAGTCGAGTCTTCCTTAAGCAGCAGACCAGAGGACCAAGAAGGGCAGGAAGTGGTGGTGTGGGAGGCAGCAGCACCCCGCCGCTCCTCCCCCCAGACAACAATCAACAATCAGCAGAGCTCAGCAGTGCACTAACGAGCGCTGGGATATACGACCCAAGTACTCTCGTGCCGCTAACGTCACTGCCGTCGTTACTGCCATCGTCACTGTCGCCGTTGTCGCCATCGTCACTGCCATCTCCACTGCTGCCGTTGCCTCCATCACCACCACAACATACCGTCACCACCTCTCGATGGCTACCACAACCACCACAAACACTCCTTAATCCTGCTACCCAAGATATCAAAGTGATACCCTGCCCGTCTTATACCCTACCCGTCTCATATTCAGGGTCGTCTAGTTCCAGACTAAAATCCAATCAAATTTAGTAGATGGCTCCAGAAAGTGATGATGTAACATGAGCAAGAGGGAAAAAAAGAGGAGGGAGGAGGATGAAGGAGGGAGGAGAAGGATGGAAGGAGGACGGGGAGAATGAGGAGGAAGGAGGACGGGGGGGGGGGAGAGAAGACAGAGGAGTGAAATATGGTCGGATAGAGAAAAACTACAAATGCGTCAGTTAAGATACTAATAGCCACGTCAGAGACCTTAAGCTGGACATGAAGCAACATTCCTCACGTGCGATAAAACACCCATTAGTTAGGTCAGGAAAAGTGAACAGTGAACTAAATAAACGCAGCAAAATACAAAACAATACGGACAGCACCGACAAAGTTCGCTCAAGACGACAAAGAATCCGAAATTATACACGAACACATCAAGCAACTGGTAATTCTGTTTAGTACAGGAGCCCTGACGAGTACTGCGAATAAAAAAAACGGTATAGCATCTAGGAAAAAAAAATCAAGGGTCCTTAGAAATTGGTCATAGCTGCGTTAGTGAGGGGCCGCGGAGGAAACAATTCTTGGGTGGGTCTTCCAGGGTCTGTTTTTAAATCAGTCTCCCAGGAAAGGTGTTTACATGGTTAAGAAATGCTGCTTAAAATGAAGATTAAAAAAGTTAACCTAACCATATTAGTCGTGAGTGAGTGAGGGCCGGCCGGATCACAGGTGGAGAGGGGTAGTCCCAGGCAGAGGGCACTCGGCGGGGACTCGTTCGGACACCAGTTTAATCGAGGCGCAATGATTCAATTTATTCACAGCCATTCTGAGACATAATAGCAGAGTGGCATTTTATATTATTACCGTTAGGGCCTCAAGAGCCATAAACTTGATATTTATGTAGAGTTTAGTGCGTGCTTGGGTGTCGCCTCTATACCTCCGCCCCCATGCTGGCCGTCACGCCTCATAATAAGTTAAAGCGAGTAATTTATACCCATTCTTGTATTGGTTTTGAAGACTCGACATTACCTGCTCCACTAAATATGGCGCTACGCCTGCACACTGCATCCTAACAACTCTTGGTCAAATGGGTGTAAGAGTGGGTGGGTGGGCGGGCGGGCGGGAACGGAGGGAGAGACGGATGCTGGATACTAAACAGAGGTAATGTAACAAAAACAAATTGGACATACAACACTTCCTTGTTATACTCGACGTTCTTTATAAGTGGAATTTCTTTTCGAGACAAAACAACCAAGACAAACTATCCACAACACACAGGACTATCTACTTTCATAACCAAAAAACTATCCAAACTACTCCCTTACATGATGGGACTAGGGATCTTGCACAGACACTCACTACACTGAACCCAAGTACAACGAAGTAACATATATTAAAAGTATAAAAATAAATAAAATAAAAATACAATAAAATAGATTAGTAAAAAGAAAGCGATCACGTTCATCATCCGGCCAAAATAACCTGCGTAAAATACACTTAATACAACAGTTCGTTACTTCTGTTTACGAGGACTTTAACGAGTCAGGAGGCGAGTCATCACGCTATACAAGTGGAGTTCCAGAACGTCTTGTACCTTCCTCCTACACACTACCGTAAAGAACACAGATTAATACTTACTGTATTTAAGATGATGTCAGGAAGTAGGATGAGGAAGGTGCAATGAATGGTATAAGGCAGGATGAGGAAGGTGCAATGAATGGTATAAGGCAGGATGAGGGGAAGGGAGGTGATGGTATGAGGAAGGGAGGGGGGGTGAAGGGGTGCTGTGTGAAGGGAGGAGGAAGAAGGGCAGTATGGGGGGAGGAAGAGCATAATGAGGGGACGAAAGAGGAAGATGCGGCAAGGATGGAGGGGAAAGACGAACACAGGAGGGAAGGGAGCAAGGGGAAGGAGGGGAAGAAGGAACACAGGAAGGGAGGTAGAGATGAGATGGAGGGGCGGCAGGGAGGACAAGGAAGGAGGGGCGGCAGGGAGGACAGGGAGGGAGGGGCGGTAGGGAGGACAGGGAGGGAGAGGCGGTAGGGAGGGACACAGGAGGGGCGTCCCCACTATCGCTGCGTCTGACAAGGGCATCAATACATATCGATAACACATTCTTCACTGGACGGGGGCCAGATCAAGCACTGCCTGCCTCTTCCCAGTGCCTCTTCCTCAGCCCCATGAAGCCTCCTACCTACCCCAGCCCTGTGAAGCCTCCTACCTCCCCCAGCCCGGTGAAGCCTCCTACCTCCCCAGCCCCGTGAAGCCTCACCTTCCCTAGCCCTGTGAAGCCTCCTACCTCCCCAGCTCCGTGAAGCCTCCTACCTCCCCCAGCTCCGTGAAGCCTCCTACCTTCCCCTAGCCCTGTGAAGCCCCCTACCTCCCCTAGACCTATGAAGCCTCCTACCTCCCCGAGCTCTGTGAAACCTCCTATCTCCAGCCAACCCCATGAAGTCTCCTGCCTCCACTCAGCATGAAGACAACACAACCAAACGACAGAAAACAGGAACACAGAGACATACACATGGCCAGGAGAAATCAGGCACACAGACAGACGCAGACACGCCTATAAGAAACCCATACAAGACACATGGACGGTTGGAACTACAAATGATAGATATTTGCCGGGATTGTCGCATTGGCCAAAAAGCCCCGACCAAAAAGGACCATCGCGCGAGCCAACAATCCCGCCTTTAACTAAAGTTGAGCCCAATTAAAACTTTACTCAGCGGCCGCCGACGAGTTGACAGGAAAGTCGCCCGACAGAGAAACACCATCATGACAAATACACAAACACAACACACTCACTTCTGGCTCCCATTATTATTTCATCTGTGAGTATACTGAACACACATTAAATATTAAAACAAAACAAAATATGACAGTTATAATACCCGGTAACACTACTACAAATAAATAAATAAAAGCAATACACACACACACACACACACACACACACACAATAAATAATAATAATAATAATAATAATTTTTTAGTTCCAGACGTAAATTTGTGTATGTGTGTGTGTGTGTGTGTGTGTGTTGTACGACTGAACACATCCAAGAAAATAATGAATGTTCTGCTCTGAGGAGGGTGTGGAGAGGCAAGGAACTTCATGATAAAATGCAGGAATAGGTTATAAGGGGTGGAAGAGAAGGCGGTGGAAGTAGGAGAACTGGAGAGGAGAGACAGGGGAGGGAGGACGAGGAGGCCAGGAGGAAGAGGAGCGGAGGAGGCCAGAGGTAAGAGAGGAGGAGGAGGAGGAGGAGGAGGAGGAAGATGGTGTGTACTGACAGCTATAAAAATGTGCTGTGGCAGTAATGGGTAAATGCCTGGTCGCCCCGCCCCTCTTCAGTAAATCTTTAATGGGGTGACACGTCGTCCTCGTCGGCAGCACAAAGCCACATCCCCCCACCACCACCCAATCCAGTGTAGGGAGGAAGAGAGGGGGGGGGGAGGCGCTCGTTGCTGTTCCTCGGAGGTCGTCGGAGGTGGTGGTGAGGTAACCATTGCGGGCGACACAGCTGTCTCCTAACACTGAGGGTGTACAGCCACACTACTCTTCCCGCCTGCCTGCCTGCCAGTCGTGTTATCACCAGCATGTCGTCGTCGTTGTTGCAGCCCCGTCCATCCACTCACCCAACCTCCTCGTCCACTCACCCAACCTCCTCGTCCACTCATCCAACCTCCTCGTCCACTCACCCAACCTCCTCGTCCACTCACCCAACCTCCTCGTCCACTCACCCAACTTCCTCGGGTTCACTCATCCAACCTCCTTCGTCCATCATCCAACCTCCTTCGTCCACTCACCCAACCCTCCTCGTCCATCACCCAACCTCTGGGGTCCACTCACCAACCTCCTCGGGTCCACTCATCCAACCTCCCGTCCACTCATCCAACCTCCTCGTCCACCTCCTCGTCCACTCATCCAACCTCCTCATCCACTCACCCACCTCCATACTGGGGCTCGCCTGTTGTTAACCAGTTGGCTATGAGGGAGCCACTCTCAGACCACACCATAACCAACTCGTTCGACGTAACCAACTGATTGTGTGAGCCTGGCAGCCACACCACCATATTGCCTCGCTTGTCGAACCATCTGACCATTTGAGAGGAAAATTCGTACCTCAGTCCTCGTCAGGCAGGGAAAGACTTGATGACGGTACTGACTTCGCCAACCCTCCATTACCTCCCTCTTTTGAAATTATATCAGTAAACACTATGATGCTTCCCTCAGCTATAATTCATTCCTATAATCTAACTAACTCCTTCCATCTGAATATATTTTTTCTCTGACACATGAAAAGAAGTTCATACGACCAGGGTTGACTTCTAAGACTTATCCAGAAAAAGCCAGCTTCCAGGCAACCAGTAAGCCAACTAACCAGTAACCCAGTCAACCAATTAGTAAGCCAGGTGACCAATCATTAAGCCAAGTAACCAATCAATACGTCAGGTAACCAATCACTAAACCAGCAAGCCACCCAATTAATTACTCAGCCAACCAAACAGACCCACGAGAGCATCCCAATCAACCATCTACCCCAATCAGCTAACCCCCTAAAGGCTTAAACCAATCAGCCAGGCAGCAAACTAATCAACCAGCTAGACAGACAGCCACCTTAACCAATCGGCCAACCAGCCACACACAGTCAATCAGTAGACTTGTTAACTGGAGGAGGAGGAGGAGGAGGAGGAGCTGGTCATGATGGCAGAGGAGAAACAAGAGAGCAGAGCCGTCCAACGTATACAGGTGTGTCGATCGCGTGTGAGGATATTTTATACAGGCGGTGCAGAGTCATCCATATGTATGCAGGGGCCAAGGGGGGTAATATATCTGCGACAACCCAGATGCACAACTCATGGCCCGGCGGCGTGGTGTGGGGGTGTGAGGGGAGTAGGGGGGTCTGAGGGGTGGGTGGGGGATGGGGGGGGGCGGGCAGACTCAACCCCCCGCTGGCCACAACACACCCGCCAACACCCATAACAACACCCACACACGAGACACTCCACGCCGGTGTTTCTCATCACCTTCCTGTGTGTTTCTCCCTGTGAGTTTTATGTTGTACAGGTGTTGGTCTGAAACACTATACATGGCGATCATGTTCTTGTTACACACACACACACACCACCTCATCGTCGTCAATTACCTTAACGTGAATCATCTTATTTTCACATCAGAATCTTCACTGTGTTGCATGGTGTGTGTGGGGGGAGATGGGGGAGATGAGGTGGAGATGAGGTGGTGGGGGAGATGAGGTGGTGGGGGAGGAGATGAGGTGGGTGAGGGAGATGAGGTGAGTGGGGGAGATGAGGTGGTGGGGGGAGATGAGGTGGTGGGGGAGATGAGGTGGTGGGGAGATGAGGTGGTGGGGAGATGAGGTGGTAGGGGAGATGAGGTGGGGGGGGGAGATGATGGTGGGGAGAGAACCCCTCACTAGCGGGGTCACATCAACAACAGTACCCGATGGCAGGAGAGGCAAAGGGGAGGTTGTCAGGGCCTGTCTCACCTGATGAATACCTTACCTGATGAAGATAGAGGAGGGAAAACGTCTACCTGTCGCGTGTGCCTCAAGATGGAGTAAGTGGCTGGTGATGGGCGGTCTGGCGTGGTGGTGAATATGAAGATCCGAGGCCAACAGGTTCATTCCACCCCACCACGAACACAACAAAGTAACAACCCGTAGCGTGCAATTACAGTAACACCAACATCCACAATAGCAATAAATACCTATGGACATCTATAAAGGAGCAGTAGCAACATCAAAGAAGAGAAAGTAACATTAAAAAAAAGGGAGCGTGGCTATCCAGTAGCAGCAACAGTAGCCCTAACATGAGGCTCAATTACTGCAGACAACTACGACGCGACGACAGAGGAAGTGACATTATTAGTACTGGCAGCATCACCCTCACCACAGACGTCCACCATTAAGATCAACGCCTCATCTGACAACGACGACAACAACGACACCAAAGACGACGACGACAGCAACGACAACAAAGACGACGACGACAACAACTACGACAACGAGAGCAAAGACGACGACGACAGCAACGACAACGACAACAAAGACGACAACGACAACAACTACGACAACGAGAGCAAAGACGACGACGACAGCAACGACAACAAAGACGACAACGACAACAACTACGACAACGAGAGCAAAGACGACGACGACAGCAAAGACAACGACAACAAAGACGACAGCGACGACGACAACAAAGACGACGACAACAACAAAGACGACGACAAAACAACAATAAACACCATCTCTAACAAAAACTCAAGATATATATACTGAAACACCCACAACCTCCCCAACTACCCCCCTCTACCACCACCTCCCCGACTACCACCATCACCACCTCCTTAACTACCACCATCACCACCTCCCTTAACTACCACCATCACTCACCTCCCTTAACTACCACCATCACCACCTCCCTTAACTACCACCATCACCACCTCCCCCAACTACCACCATCACCACCCTCAACCAACACCATCACCACCTCCCACAACTACCACCATCACCACCTCCCTTAACCACACTCATCACCACCTCCCCAACTAACCATCACCACCTCCTTAACTACCACCATCACACCACCTCCCTCACCACCCACAACCTCCCCAACTACCCCTCTACCACCACCTCCCTCGATTACCACCATCACCACCTCCCCAACTACCACCATCACCACCTCCCTTAACTACCACCATCACCACCTCCCCAACTACCACCATCACCACCTCCCTCAACTACCACCATCACCACCTCCCCAACTACCACCATCACCACCTCCCTTAACTACCACCACCACTACCCCCAAAACTACCACTACCTCCCAACTACCACCACCAACCACCAGCTGATCCGTCACCCATAACTCATGTAAGGTGAGAGGGGGGGCAGGTGTTGGGGGAACGGGCAGGTTAGCTCCCACTGTATGACGGCGCTTTTATGTTGCTGTAAAGTGTATCTTAGCAGGGAACCCCAAGACGCTTAGCACCCATAATGAGGCTGCTTGCTGCGTGGGGGCCAGACCAAAGAACACGCATACAGACACAACACGTATACACGCCACCTTCACCTGATCTTACACAACACAAACTTTAACACCTGCACGATATATATATATTTTTTTTTTATTTATAGATTTGCATAAGAAAAGACACGAGGAATTGATCTCGTGTAAAATAATAATAATAAATTTGGTAGGGAGGGGGGGGGGTGGGAGTTAGGTATGATTAGGAGCAGTTAGTGTTAGGAAGAGTGGAAGGGCCGGAGGGAGAGAGAAGGAAGGAGGAGGGAAGGAAGGAAGGAAGAGGAGAATTTATACTAAGGTTGATTCTTGGAGTATTGGTGTTAAGACTTACCTGGGCTGAGGTACACCTGGGCGGGCACGCACGCACACACCCACGCACACCACCATCACCTCCCTCCCTCACGCTTCAGGAACAACAGACTTACCTGAAAAGTAAAGGAACACATTAGTACAAGGTCAATTATTTCACTCAAGTATTTAGATCAATTAAATCAAGTTAACACAAAGCCAAACATTACAAGAAATTTCCATAAACACACAGAAATTTAAAATGTTTACTAATGAATAAAAACAATAAAAAAAACAACAACACTTAGGTTCATTTTACAACATTCAAAATTAATGTACATAGACCTACACAAGTTTAATATTTTCAAACTATTTTTTCTGTGACAATTTCATCAAAAAATCCTAAGAACAAATCCCTTAGCCTACAGTACTACATAGTTTAACTAAATACAAATAATAATCTATGTCCACAACACAAGACCAGGATAGAAAATTAGACTATTATTATTATTATTATTATTATTATTATTATTATTATTACCGGTACAGACATCATCGCCATAATTATTATTTATACCGGTTATATTATCATTTTTATTACCAAGAATATCATTATTATTTTATTGTCGACATCATTATTTCTTCATTAGTACCACCACCATTATTATCATTGTAGAATCTATATATTTCTGGTCTTGAGAGGCAGATGACAAACACGGCCACACTCCCTGACACATCCTTATTATACCACGGCGCCAGGTGTTCATACCCCAGTGAGTTGTCATGAAAGTGGAAATTTTTATATTGTGGTTCAGTATTTCTCCTCTGAGTAACTTGTTCTTACACAGATAAATTTGCATGATGTACTTGGCAATTTAGTTCTCTCTCACACACACACGCACATACACACACGCGCGCGCGCGCACACACACACAGTACCGAGCTTATAGAAAAGTGGAATATGTCCCTGATACTTTGACATACAGTCCACCACAAATTATAGATCACCTGAAGAATCTTCACCCCAGTTTATATCACGTAAAGACTAATCACCCTAACACTACCTAACCTAACCTCATCCCCTAAATAGTGTTAGGGGATGTGTTCAGGTAATCCCAAATTATTATTATCATTATTATTATTATTATTATTATTATTAGTATTACATGTACGCACAGTAGAGGGAACGGGGGTGGAGGGGTCGATGATCACGATACTGTAACAATTTATGAGTAGGTCGTGAATCGATACAAGAGTGAGTTATGGCTTCACAAGGTAACACGCCCGCAAATACGCTCACCAACCCTCTCTCCCTCCCTGATAAGACCTGAGCCCCACACGCCTACCGCTTCACCAGTTAAGAGAGATCCACGACGCAACTGTTTCCTCCCTTACAACAAGCACTACTCAGCACCTAATATCATCGAAAAAGGTAATGTTCTTGGGCACGTCTCAAGATCAGTTTGTAGTCTCAAATGCCTAAGTGTATAGAACTATTGTGGTCTACTAAAAATCGAACGGGTTAATGTAAACACGTAAAATGATCCAATTATTTATTAAACACTATACAAAATATATATAACTTTCTTTAGAGACGTTTACTTTTGTGTACAAGATGACTGATAAAACAAATCACAATTAAGGTTTTTTATCTGCGAAAACCTCTGTACTCAAATGTTATCTGAACTATTATTTAGGATTTCAATTTTAACTTTAATAAAAAAATATATAAAGTATTTTATTTCAAATATAAACTGTAACAGACAGCTTGGTCTTATTATAATACCAAAAAATAAGCAAAATACTAATAACAATGGATAGAAAATCAACTTCCCACATAATAATAAGTGAATTAGATGAGTGTCTTGGTACTGCAGCCTCAAGTGTACAGTAACCTCGATGCTATTTGGTTCAGTATCTGCTTGTCGGAGCATCATAAGTGAAGAAGTTAAGACACGTTCCCACACCTCCAGTTAGAGAGAAAAAAATTATCTTATGAACCTTTAAGAATCCAAGACGCGAAACCTAATTATTTCCCGCCACTCAGCCAGCCAACAGACCCGGCAGCGACACAACAGCTTGTAATACAAATCTTCCTCAACAAGTTCCTAACAATACTTAAGCCAATTCTGATTTTAAAATACTAATATGGAAGAATTTTTTCATATCCATATGTCCAAATTTACTCACATCAATACACGACTGAACTGGTTTTTATAAAGATATTACCGGTGTGATTTGTATAAGCACAGAGAAGAATGAAGTTTTTAGTCAAACATATCGCAAATCCTAAAATTTATCACTTAAATCATGATCAGTTTTAAAGTTTATTCAGCGAAGACCAGACTGATCAAATATTTAAAGTTTATTAAAATATTTCTGAAGATTTTGTGGCTCTTGATCTCCAGTAAGAGACGCACAATAGCTCTATCATTTAATCTAATACCTGACACACAGACACAAACTCAGGATATTTGCACCTCAGCCTTTAGCCTTCAGTTTGAGCCAGAACAGTTCCTGCAGTTGTCATGTAACTTTGCTTGGGGCGGGCGAGCATGTAATAGTCGACGGTTTTATGGTTACTATTTCAAGCTATCTTATTGAATCAGCTAAAGTGAGTGACTCTAATCCCAGCGTAATCGCAAGGGACGAAATATTAAATCTCCCGAGGTGGAAAAAAGGTTAACATGAAAGTAAATCCTCCTGACCAAATGAAACGAGATCAAAGTCGATCCAAAAGTTAAACTGTAGACGACACCTTCCTCAAGTAGGCTTCAACCCTACATGGTCTCGGGTACAACAGTAATGAAGTAATGACAAATGGTACAACATCCCGGGGTTCAGCATCACCATTACTCCACCTCACCTCCCCTATTTCTCTCTTTGTGTCCCTTCCTCATCATCATCACCACCTTCATCCTCTCCTCAACAGGACCTCATGATGCATCGTCCTGGCTTATCTCGCCCCCTTACACAACAACAGACCACACCTAGCCGACCTGGACGCTCCTTCGCCCTGACAATGTACTAAATCTCGCCCTGACAATGTACTAAATCTCTCCCCGTTACCTCACACTACATAAGATACGACCTCACTACTCCCATTACATAAAATCTTGGCTTGGCTACTTCGACCATAAACCTCTGGCATTATTACTTGTTTACAAAGAATACTGATATCTTTGTGTGAGCCAATTTGAAACTAACGACTTGTTCTTGCATCATGTCCTTTTGGAGGCACATTTTTAAGTGGTATTAATGAGCGGTAAGAGGGAGTGAGTCCAGTAGCTGCGGCTTACACCACCAAATGTAACACTCGTCCATAACACCCCACACCTCTAACTGCCCCTCCCCCCATATACCTAACTCAATGAATATGTCTGCCATCCCCCCCCCCACCCCAATCCTCCACGAAACCGCCCATTCTCGGTCTCTAATAGGAAAACCGCCCAAGGCAAAGGAGTACCTGAACCACAATTGGGCCGTCTCTTATTGATAGTGCGGGAGGGATTACGGGGCGCCAAGCGTGTTATAAACTATGGAGTGGTGGGTTAGCTGTGTGGAGTCTTACCTACCTTCTCCTTATGCGGTTTCATTGCTGGATACTTCACTGTGTATCATGTGTACCAGAGAGCTTGTGTGAGCAGGCGCGCGCGTGTTAGTAGGATATGAACGGACCATTATCAGCTTGCATGAGAAGGTGATAATATACTATTAACACTAATTGTTATGATGAACACTCATTAAAGCCAATTACATTATAATCCGGTATAACTATCATAATCTGGCGTAACGGACTGGAACACACCGCCCATCACCTGACAGGGATACACACTGGTCAAGATAGATAATAACACCCACTAGACTGTAGGGAGAAATATCAGCGAGTAGTATATATTATTTCCCCCCCACACACACACGAATAAGGCGTCACCATCTTTATCCTTTATATTCCTCTGTGAGAATCTTGACTTAACCATTTTCTAACACGTCTTTTCAGTTCACTCATACACACTTAAATGCAATGTTAATGTTATAATGAATTACTGCGTTTTAACATCTAAGGAGGTCTTTAAACGCGCATTCTAGGTTAGTAAATACTTAAATCATGGTTGAGTTCTGATAACACTGTGGATAGTATGGTAACGAGGAGGTAACTATTGTACTATTACTGTACTGTGGCGTCTGTTGGATAGTAGCCATGTAAAACGAGTAGATAAAACTGTTTGTCTCTGTTAATTGTTTGTTTAGTTTTAATGATGATTGTTTGTGTTTGTTTCTGTCCATGCCAGATGTCAGGTTGAGGATGCTACCTGCTTGTTATTTGTAATTACTGTTGGTAGTTTATGACCAACACCTTCCAACACTCCCAGGCGACCGTGAGAGAGAGAGAGAGAGAGAGAGAGAGAGAGAGAGAGACCTGACCGCCCTCACCTCCAGCCAACCACCATCATAAATATCCCAAACTTTATCTCAGCCCCCACGGCCCCAACGTACACTATGATCATTATTATTATTGTCACAATCGTCATCATCAGCGGACCCGAACTGGCGCATTTCATCTTCCTCCTCGCTATCATCGTTATCAGCAAGTCACCATCATCCAAGGCACTCACTTGGTCCTGCCCACGCGGAGGAATGCACTCCTTACACTCTCACACCTTCGCTTCCCATCTACAACACCCCCCCCCCCCCCCCTTTTGTGTTCTTTGTTTTCGTCGTCATTTTATCAAGCCTGGGTTCCTCATGTCAGGCTCGTCGCTCGAACCCACGTCTTCCTGATTGTCCTGTTCAAGTCGGATACCCAATTACCCACCCACATCATATTTTGTACTCATTACCTTCCTAAATCTCTTAATAGCACAAGGGGGGAAAAAAACCTACTGGCATTCACCACAACCTGTATAATTACCAAATAAATTGATCACCTCAAAAGTTGCATATATAATAAGTGAACTTGTTCGTTTATCTCTGTAGATATCTATCAATATATATATCTCTCTCTCCATCTCGATAATTTGAATAAAATGCCACGTAGGAAAAAGATTAATGGTACAATTTCCTAACCAGCACTGGCAGTAAATACATAATCACTCGAGTGTGCATTCTTTGGAGTTGGTTTGGGAGGTCTTTCTTTATCCCCACCAAGATCCGTCTCAGATCAAACTTTCCCACTGAATACTGTTCAATAAGGCTGTTATTATCGACGGTTCACCAACCTGTATATGCACTGCAGCCAGACCAAACTGGTATACTTAAACTAATACCGTCTTCAAAATAAATTAATAATAAGATCTCATAATGATTCTGGTTTTTCTAGCCAACTTCATTAAAACTCGAAACGTAAGTAATAATTTGTTGATTATATTAAGGGAATTCTTACTTACTTAAACTGGAGTTACCTTCACTTATTTTCGAGTATTGTTATGAACCCAACCAAACATTATCCAAGTGTATATAACATGATACATACTTTAGTACTTCATGATATATGGCTCTTAGCAGGTTATGGTCCGGAGCGCCTCATATACTTACCGGAGTCTACATTCGTGTAAGTGGAGTCTAAGTGGTTTCAGTCGTTCTTAGGTACTTCGGGTGTTTGTCTGGATCAATATGACTTGGTTAAATGTCTTCTAAACATTATCAAACTCGAAACCTATAATGTTTCTAAATCTGTAATTCTGTTAAATAAACGATTATTGTATGTATTGTATAGTCGCCTGCATTTATACCTGGTACAGTAGTAGCTGGCCCCGTTTTGTGAGATGTGGCAACTCTGTGGATGTAAACAAATACAATTGCCACATCTCACAAAAAGCACAAATCACTGTGCCATGGATAAGTGCAGGCGACTGTTCGAGTATCAACACCACCTTCAGGTCTCTAGTCAGCTCACCTTGTCACGTCTCTTGCCCTTCCTTCACCGTTTCAACACCTCAGCCACTAGCTAGATGGATTTGCCTCACATTTGGTCCGGATGTTGTAATAAAATTGTTCCCTGGATGTTTTTTTTTTCCATCTTATCTAACTTAGCATCACCTACACCAGAGCTTTTTTTTTAATGTGTTTATATAATTATAAGGACGGAATACCAAGACTCCAGCCATGGGATAGAATTCATGGCCCAATAAACACATCGTCGAAGGCGTTCAAGAAATTCAATTGGATTACTGGTTATATTAAATACATGGCCTTGGGAAGAACTCTGTTAGTGAGAATGTAATTTGGATCATAATGAAGATATATACCGGTATATTATTATTTTACAAGAACACTAAGCTTAATTTTCTTTCCCGGAGCTTCACTAATTCTTTAATGTCTTCAAAGGAGGACTATTACGCTTGTCAAGGATCAGTGTTGGAGAAAGTTCCCGGTTCTGATTTTGCACAGGTGAAGAAAGTATTTTATTTTACCTTCTAGCAACACAACCACTGCCAACGTGCCCAGACCCTCTCAGCACCACCCTGTGCCCTACCCCGCCATCTATCAGCACTACCCCGTGCCATGCCCCTCCCACAACCAGCACCATCCCGTGTACTGTCCCTCACACAACCAGCACCACCCCGTGTACTGCCCCCCCCCCAACCAGCACTACCCCGTGTACTGCCCCTCCCACAACCAGCACCACCCCGTGCCCTGCCCCTCCCAGCATCAGAAGCAGCAGCAGGTGGGGCCGAGATGCGGGCGGGAGATAAGATGCGCCATCCAGTCATTTGAGTCGGAATAATTGTTAAGTGCTGGGAATAATGACCTTTACCGCCATGATATATAACGTGGGCGAGGAAGAGCCAGGGAAGCGTTCTGAGGGTGTAGGATCTAGCTGTGTCCTGGAGGAGGAGGGGTATTGGAGAACTGTATGTGGAGGAGGAGGAGGGGTATTGGAGAGCTGTATGTAGAGGAGGAGGAGTACTGGAGAGCTGTATGTGGAGATAAGAGACCCGTATGAAAAGGGGGAATATCTGTGTCAATGTGAGGTGCAGAATGAGGTGATATAGGCAGCTGGAGGAAGAGGAGGAGTAGGTGGCTGGAGGTCGAGGTGGAGCAGGTGACAGGAGGTCGAAGAGGAGGAGGTAGCTGGAGGTCAAGGAGTAAGTGGCTTGAGGTCGAGGTGGCGTAGGTGGTGGTGCACAAAATGAAAAAGCGGCCTATTAGGTGGAGTTTGTATGTGGATGATGAATGTAGACAGAGATGACTCGACAAAAAATTAATTATGAGACAGTGTGAATGAAGTGGATGAGAAAAGCTAAGAAAGAAGGAATGAAGAAACATGAGAGAGAGAGAGAGAGAGAGAGAGAGAGAGAGAGAGAGCGACGTGTGAATGAAGTAGACCAAATAAAAAGACTCGAATACATGAAAACAAAAAATTATGAATGAAAACAAAATAAATCAGACTGAAATGAAAGACAAATACCCCCAAAAAATTAAATAAATAACATTACAAGACACAAAGTGAACGAAAATTTATGAGAATGAAGCAAATAACCAAAAAATAATAATACATCATGAACGAAAATATATGAGAATAAAGTTAATGACAAAATAACGACAATAAAAATCCTGTATTTTGTCTACAGAGTTTACAAATTATCTTTATGGAGGAGACTATCGCACCCCACTTTCTCTCCCTCTTTATCTCTCACTTTAAGTAAGAGAAAGTAGAGAGAAGAGTGAGGGGCTGAGGGTTTCCAGATAGAGTGGCTGGATAAGGCTTACTAATGACGTACAGGAGGTGCTAATGTTTATGTTGTAAGTTTGTGTGTATGTTCGGATAAGGAATAGGTAGTTGACACACACATATATATATATATATATATATATATATATATATATATATATATATATATATATATATATATATATATATATATATATATATATATATATATATATATATATATATATATATATACACACACAGTATCAGAAGTTTTACCCAAAGTTAAAAAATAATAATAATATAAACATCACCAAAAGTCGAATAAAAAAATTCAGGTAAAAATCTCTCATATTCAACAAGTGTGAGGCCACAAGTCTGCTCCAACCCTGAGATAACCCCCAAGCATCCATCATGAGCCTCCAGAACATCCCTCAGTGCCCCTCTGTTGATGCACACACGTCACGGGGGCTGTAAACTGTTTATTAAGTGACCGCAACACAGCCAGGAGTCGAGCACGTCACAGATATCATCTTGTTATTCTCCTACCATGACGTGACCGCCTCTCTGCCGCTGAACGAAGACTAAAAATACCGTTTCCCAGTTTTTAATGTTTTTATTTCTTTATATTTGGTGTGTATGATACTTCGCCTCCTCGTTCATCACCTTATATACGTCTTACAGTGTCTGGTGTTTACACGGAGCATTACAAAGAAATTCGGGGGAAAATACGGCGATGGTAGAGTTAATGGCAATAACGGCGACGGCAGCAGCGGTGGTGATACTGGTGTTGGTAGTAGGATGGTGGCGAGGTTTGTCGATGTGACGAAGTTGGGGATTGGACTAGAAAGCTGATTAAGTTATTGAAAAGAATAACAGCAGAAGATAAAGGTAGAGGAGGAGGAGGAGGAAAAACAAGAGTAATTGCGATCAACCGATAAGTGAAGATGGAGTAGTGGTCATATTACCTAGCAGACATAACATACACTCTCCACTAGGCTAATGACTCTCTCTCTCTCTCTCTCTCTCTCTCTCTCTCTCTCTCTCTCAATATATTTTATTTTCAGGTGGTATTTGGTAGCCAAGATTGGCTTAAGGTCTTGGGGGTACGATTTCTCATTCCAGTCGGCACCAGTGACAAATTTGGGCGGGTGGGATGACCAGTTAAAGTGTGTAAAATGACAAGTTTAGGCGAGCGAAAGTAGAGAGCGCAGGTCGATTCTAAGAGCCCAATACAACCATACCTTATTAGGTTAATAAATACACTACATCACATTAATACGGGAAGCTGCCCATTAGGATTGAGGAGAAGTGCTAACAGGTCCTAAAGCCCTTATGGTTAAGTCAGAACAAGACCCTTATAAGTAATGGGGGGGGGGGGAAGGGTCTAGTCTATTTGACCTACAAACTCAGGGACTAGGTTACACATGTCCAACGTAAATACACAACAAATTCAACTTCCCACACCAACTCATTTCCAGCACCGTAACTACACCGAGATGAGATGACAGGAACAAGGCCTCCAAAAAAATTCCCCTGAATCTAATATCAATTTATGAATCTTATTATGCATCACTAATTATCCTTATCACTACTAAGATCAGCAGCGGCAGTAAATAACAACCCAGACTTAACTCGTCACTGGTACTGCTGACTGAGATAGGAGACATTATCCCCATGACTCTCCCCCTCAAGCAGGACCTCCGGCTTCACTAACATTGTACCTCTTGAGATTAAACATTTGGAAGGCATTGGAGTCTCTCTCTCTCTCTCTCTCTCTCTCTCTCAGTTTAGCGGGGACCTGTGTGATGCTGATGCTATACTTCTCCATTATCAATTGATTCGTTTCGCCACAATGTCAATCACAAATGAACCACTGACTTGCATTCTGGTCCACTGTAAGAAACCTGTATCACTGTCGCTATTATTATTATGTATTATCATTATCATCTTTGTTATTATTATTATTATTATTGTTATCATCATTATTGTTGTTATTAGTAGTATTATTATTACCTGGCACTATCATCATTACTATTATTATCATGACCCGGAATAGCGTTAACAGTACCAGGAATAAGTCAGTGAGTATAAGAGACCGTCTGTACTTCACTTATATTTATCTTCAACATCGAATTCCTTCATAAACCAAGACTCACATTACTTACAGACCACCCATTGTGTGCTCTCTCTCTCTCTCTCTCTCGCTCTCTCTCTCTCTCTCGCTCTCTCTCTCTCTCTCACCCTCTCTCTCCCCTGCCTCAACTTCGCACCCATAGCCTGAAGGAGGGAGTGGGGTGGTTAAGGCCGTGATTGCAGGCAGGCCGCGGGGTTATTTATTGGTCATCCTCCAGCCCATGACCCCGGCCCACTGCACGCACGCACGCCCGTCCGTCCGTCCGTCCGCCCGCCCGCCTGTCCGTCCGTCCGCCCGCCCGCCACTTCGTCGTTATTGAATTAGAAGGTCTTACTGAGGCCGCCCCGACGATAAATCACATCTCCTCCGCCGTGCTGCCCCGTTCTCCGGCCCGAGAGGGAGACAGGGGGAGAGGGGTTAAGAGTGGGGACAAGTCGAAAGGGGGGTGTCGATGGTGATGGTAACCAGTAGGGTAAGGGGTAGTGGTGGTACAGGGTGATAATGGTGGTAGGGTGGTGGTAGTGTATGGTGGGAGAGTGATGATTAGGCAGTGAAAAGGTTCAGGGTGGCAGCAGTAATAAAGAAAAGGTTAGACAATAGAGATGGAAATATTCATACCTGGGTGAGAAGCTGGTGGTAGTGGTGATGATTGATAAGAGGGAGGAGATTGTGGTTGTCTAGCAAATGGCTGTTATGGTGATACGCGATAATGACTGTGGTGGTGGTAGTCGTACAAGTGCTGCGCAATCAGATAGTTAGGATTGCAACGTAGGTGGGGGTGAAGTTGTAGAGGTGACAGAGTTGTGGTTGACCAGGTTGTAATGCCGGTGGCGCCTTGTGGGAGAAGTTATAGTGTGTGGTTGCAGCCATAAGTGGTGGTTGTGAGTGTGTAGTGAAGTCTGGTGGTGACTGCTGTAGAAGTAATGACTGCTGTACTGGTTATGGTAATGACGGACCCTGGTGCTGCTGGCGGAAAATAAACTAATAATCCTACTGCCCGTGGAGGTGGTGATTACAATAATAGTTACGTTCAAGAAATTAGTTGTGGAGCCAACAAAAAAATAATGACAAATTTTACTACGGGTATACATCCCATCTGGCTGCCACACCAAGTACCAACCTTACAACACCATCAACTGAGGAGGATCTGACGTGTAACTGTACTTGATCCATCTAACTGTTGCTTTATGGTGCTTCACAGGAGCCTCTAGGACACGGTGGACTGTGATTTACTGCCCAGGGTAGATAGTTGGCTAGATGTGTACGTGCAATTATGTACCTGTTAGCATAAACAAGAGCCTTTCTCGAGAATACTTTTCAGCATAATATAATACTCGGTATAAAAGAAAAAATATATATATTCTTCTTGTATATTAACGTCACAGGTCAGCATGGTTGATGTCTATGAAAACCAACTTTAAAGTAATGCATACATATTCCGTTATTTCCTGTTATGTAGAAATCATGGTACCTCTTAGACTACTGTTGTTTCTGAGTAAATATTTTGAAATTGAATACGTATTGGTAAAGTCCCGCAACGCTGAATACAAACACGAAGACCCGGTGAGTGTTTCCATCAAAGGCCCGGCCGTCGTCCTCCCGAGACCCGAAGATTCGTTTTCCATGTCCACAGCTTCACGGTCAACACCCGTTTTCCGTCAAACAACTTCACCAGCGCTCAATACGTGAACGCACTTAATAAGAGAGTGCATTCACTCACGGATACGACCCGAGTGTGAGCAGAGAGTATCTACTGAAATGGCGCTCCGTGAGTGTATATACTTGAACTAAGTGCAGAAACAGGCAAGTATGTTTGGTACGCCGCCGCTTTTATACGTTTTGCCAGCATAGGAGAGGAGGGAAAGGCTTTCATGTCAAGTTCATCAATTTTAGAGGGGAGAGGGGGGGGGGGAAAGTTCACCTCACCAACTCGATACTGACAGATCCTTTTGACGGATACACCAAGCTTGTGTTACGAGAACCTCCACATATTTATACTACATTTCCCCACCAAAGGTAAAAGTAAAAGCGGAGGTACTGTATGTGGTACAGTATATACTAAATATATTTTTTTTATGTTCCTGCAGTTCTCAACACCACCATCACCACGGCCAGCAATGACGAAGATGGTGTTACTGATGATGATGATGATGATGATGATGACGACGATAATAATAATAATAGTGATGATAACGATGATATAAACACACAAATAATAATAATAAGGCAGAGAAGCAACTCGAGGGGAGGAAAACACAAGTCTCTATTTGGCTGCCGAGCTAAACCCAAAAACTTAGCCCGGACAACAACGACCACGAAGAGGACAATGACGCCACCGCCGCCAAGACGAGGACAATAGCTCCTCGTTTCCTTCAAACACAAACCCACTAAAAGCATCTTAAGAGGAAGGCGGAGACGAGAAGAACAGCAGCAACAAAATAAAACTAAATTCTCGTTACATTAAATCAGCGCAATAAATCAGTACACGCCTACTTAAATATAAAGAGTCTTTTAGTCTACGGTCTGTTGGTGGCGCACACTAATTTTCCACAAGATCAGAGTCGCTGGAGTGAAATGATCCTGTTGAGGGGCTGGGAGTGAGCAAGACCGTGTACCCTGGCATCTGCCCGACCATCTACACACGCTAAGCAGCACACCTCGGCCGCCGCCTCCTGTTTCTCTCAACATAAAAGCTCCCCGACAGTCCTTCGAGTCAAATAGCAGACACGTTACACGCTATTCCTTTTATAAGAGGCATTCGATATACTCTTAGTGTACAGAGTATTTTCTGAGAAGGTACACATCTCCGTGTATATTTCGGGTCCAAATTTCATGGAAACTCAAGTGTAAATATACTTAGTATTCCCAGCACAAAAGACTGTCCAACTGAGTACATATCACAAGTGTACCGTGACTGTAACATCCCCATATCAGGACCTGGACCAAGTACCAGTACCTCCCCCTAGTACCAGTACCTCCTCCTAGTACCAGTACCTCCTCCTAGTACCAGTACCTCCCCCTAGTACCAGTACCTCCTCCTGGTACCAGTACCTCCCCCTGGTACCAGTACCTCCCCCTAGTACCAGTACCTCCTCCTAGTACCAGTACCTCCCCCTAGTACCAGTACCTCCTCCTAGTACCTATTTGTTAAAACTATTGAAGATATACGACACTAAACACAGAATATATCCACTGCATCTGTGGGTTCAACGGCGTACACATTTATGCATTATCCCTGGAGACTTGAGTGTCGTGGATCAGGAGGTCCTAGGAGGCCAAGCTGGCTATACAACACACTGGCCCAGCCCACCCCACTAAGCTGTCTCCACCCTCCCACATCACCTGAGAGAAACAGCCACCAGGACACCCCGCCGCCAGACAGGTAACACGCCTCATTGGTTCTGACCCCCACACTTGTTCATAGTGCTTAAATGAAAATGACCACGACTCTTAAGTTTGTTTCATTAGCAGAGATGTATTGAATAGGCATGTTGTGATGTCTGCCCGGGATCAAGCCCTGTACAGTACTAACCTCACACACACAATACAGTACTACCTTGTCACACAGTGTATTATGTACTGTACCAATAAAAAATAACATTGGTAGAGGGCCTCACAAGCATCCTGGGTAGCTCTGACGTCATAAGAGTAAGTGTACAATGTGTCGTTTAAGACATAGCCTTCACCTGTTCTAAAAGATCAAGCAAATTTGAAATTCATGAAGTGTGTGTGAAGAAGAATGCACAAACAAACTGCAGTAATACCTGGAAGCAGAGGTGAGCTTGCCTCGCTCTTAGGAGTGTTCCCCACCCTCCCTGCTGAAGCTGGCCAGAGCTACAACTCAACGAGCATCTCTTACCTTTCCCCACCCGCGAAGATCTTAGCTGCCTCACGCAATCTTTGCATTGGGCGGGCTAGGCAAGGTTCAGCCCCGCGACCTTGTAGCGTGCACACTCCTGGTGCAGTTTACCCCGCTTTATTTAGCCGCCACTATCGACAACCATCTCTGGCCGTAATGACAGCGGAGGGCAGGCGAGGCATGATGGACAGGCCCTTATCTCATGGTGGAGGAGGACCCCCAACCAGCCTAGTAAAGCGACGGGGCGGGGAGAGACACACCCACCACTGGCCAGGCTCCTCCACCTCCCTCCCGCCTGTGTACGCCCAATGACAGCACCGCTCTATCATACTACTCATTTCGACGTTGCTCTAATGACATGCAATTATCCTGGAAATTAATAAGCCGATGAAAGACAGGTTTTACCCCCGGCAATTGTTGATAATCGCCGCATTAACTTCCCCGCGCAGTAGGTCGAGCAAATGGATACCTATCTCACCGCAACATCTATTTGTTGAGATGCGCTCGAAACAATGCCATGAATTATAAGTCGACTCGTTCGCTAAACTCAAGTGATCCAACAAACTCAGAGTCGGCAAACACCGGCGCAGGTATCAGCAAACACCGGCTATGAGCAACGGGTTGCTGCCTAATTTCCTTCGTGTGTTATTGTGCTTGTAGGGCAGGTGATGGTGAGGAGAGGTGGGAGTGGCGCGGGAGAGGCCATATTGGTGGTGCGGGGCTGAGGTAAGAGTGTGTGTGGGAGGGGCGCAAGACGTGTAACTAGAAGGTAGAGAAGCGGTAGTGAACGTGTACCTGTGGTGCGAGAGATGAAGCGGAGTAGGTGGTGGCGCGAGTGTATGTTGTAGGAGTAAAGGTAAACTATGGGTGGATAAGCAGACTACGATCCACGTCAGGTTCCGGGACGGGTCCAGCGTTAGGAAAGAATGGATCAGGGTCCTGGGGAGAACTACGGAGTGGGGAGGAATACCAGGTTCCGGGGGAAGGACGGGGTTGAAGGAGGGAGGATCACGTGAGAGAATGGGGTTCCCAGGGCGTCGCACGTGGCCACCATTCTGGGCCATTGAGTGCCAGGCCAGATGACCCGAGAAACAATGCATCACGGGGCCGCCGCTCCACACACTCACGCCGGAAGTAATGTCATGCCCCCCGGCACAACGGTCCAGCCTGTCACTAAAACTCTGACGCTCACAAAACCTTACACTAAAGAATTCTTGGTGCACACTCACTCGTGTCACACTGTGCTGCTACACCAGCAGCATCACCTGGCAAGCTGTTCTGCAGCCGAATGCCATTCTATAATTACACTGTGCGTCCTACTCGCAGTTACATTTATTCAAAAGATCTTTATCCCTTCATCACCGCGAATAACCATCATAACTCTAGTAGCCAAACCTACCAGTACCAGTGACTACACCATCAACTAGACAAGAGGAAAATAACGCTGTAGTGTTTATTATCATTTTGTTTAGTAAATTAAGGTAACACAGAGTATGAACACCTGTGCGGAGTGGAGACAAGTTGGTTTACCCAGTAGGATGTTGAAGACAAAAAATACCAGGGATCATCTCTCTTACAAAAATAACTATAATGGTTTGTAAGTCGCCCAGGGAACTGACATTTGCTTGTCTAAACCACTACAAGCTGTCGTGGCCTGAGGGGACACGAGGCAGTTGTTGTTACTCCCATCTGGCACACCACCACCTCCGTCACCCACCACCAATCACACAGTATGTGGGGTCCTGACGTCTACTGGGGCAATGTGGGCGGCTACTGTAAGAGGTAGAGGCCACGAAGTATGACTAGGGGAGGTGGAGGCCGTGATAGAAGCAGGCAGTGGAGGGCTGGCCTCAAACACGCACGTCCCGGGTTCCCCTCCACTCCACACTCACCACCACAACGAGATCGATGAACACTTGAAATAAAAACCTCCAATTGGTCGACGCTGAGCATAAAGCACTGTCGAGAGGGTGGTGCCATCCCCTCCCTCCACCATTAACACCAGCATTACAACCTACGCCCAACAACCATCACCAAAACCTCGTTACGTTACCTCATCCAAGACTATCAATTAATTCACCACCGGAGTCATATTTTCCCTTAGCGACGTTGGTTAGGTGGGCCGTGGCAAGAGCGTCAAGTCGTCGCTAATAATCAACATACGAAATTCACACTCAGCAACCCGACGCTCCCATTAATTCGTCATGGCTACTAGCAAATAACTTAATCGAGCATGGCTGTATATTCCACCACCTCTCCCTCCCTTTACCACCTTTCCTCTCTCCCTTCCCTCCTCTCTCCCGTTTTTCATTACCAATTTTTTCTCTCCGTTTTCATCTCTCTCTCTCTCTCTCTCTCTCTCTCTCTCTCTCACAGTCTTATATCCATGGCAACCGCTTCCCTGATAGAATGAGTAATGATAACCATTGTTAACACCCGGGTCATTCCGTTCTCAATTCCTGTTCATCTGTCTGCGTATCCGGTGAGGCGGGCCACACCCCCCCCTCCACACCCCTCCTGTTCACACGAGCGTTCGCCCCGGTCACCCCATTAAGTGTAAATGTCTATATATACATGGTTATTTGGCCCTAACAGTCACCCACCTCTATATAATTTAGTTATATGTGGTGGTTACTGCCGTGTACATCTCTGTTATCCTAGACACACACACACACACACACACACACACACACAGAGTATGTTTGTATGTATGTATGCACGTATGTATGTATGTATATATGTATGGATAATGGAGTACACCTACATATTCTTTCACTTCACTCATGATACCCTTCAACACACTCACTCCCTCCTACACACACACTCACTCACTCACTCCCACTCACTCCCTCCTACACACACACACCAGCAGTAACACACCTAAGCCTCCCACTGAATAGCTCCTCCACCTGAGCCCCCCCCCCCCCCATTAACTTCTTCCACCAACTAAGTCCTCCACTGAGTTGCTCCACACATTTCAGCCTTCCCCCCACCCCACTTCTCCCCTCCCCTGAGTTGCTCTACAAACTGAGCCCCCTACCCCCCCCTACCCTACTGAGTTGCTCCGTCACTCATCCGTGTAGCCTTCCACCCCAACAGTCACCCTATTTTACCTATTTCACGTCTGAGTGACTCCCCTATTACGCGACTCTACCTTACCACGACCTAAACCCCACACTTAATATTTCTACCTTACTCTAAAAACACAATCGAACACATGTCCTTTTGTTTTTCTTTTACTTTCTTTTGTTTTTCTTTTACTTTTCTTTACTCTAACACAAACCCACAGTTTTTTCTTTACTCTTACACAAACACGAGCATTTTTTCTTCTCGTTACTTTTACACAAATCCACATATTTTTCCCTTAGTCTTTGTGAACATCAAATCCATAAAAAAAAAATATTACCCCCCAAAAAACTCCATTTTCTACCTTCCCTTAGCATAAAAAATAATAACAATAATAATACCATCAGTAACAACATTAATACAGTAATAACAACAACCACAGCAATAATAATAATAATAATAATAATAATTATAATAATTACTTGAAAATTTCCTTCACAAATCTTAACCAAAACCCAGTCTAATAACATAGAAATACCACCCACCTACCTCATATACCACCCACCTACCTCATATACCACACACCTACCTCATATACCACACACCTACCTCATATACCACACACCTACCTCATATACCACCCACCTACCTCATATACCACCCACCTACCTCATATACCACACACCCTACCCCTTATACCACCCACCTACCTCATATACCACCCACCTACCCTCATATACCACCCACCTACCTCATATACCCACACACCTACCTCATATACCACCCACCCACATCATATACCACACACCTACCTCATATACCCACACACCTACCTCATATACCACACACACACACCTACCTCTACACACCTACCTATACACACACACCTACCACCCACCTACCTCATACCACACACCTACCACCCACCATATACCACACACCTACCTCATATACCACCCCACCTGCCTCATATACCACACCTACCTCATATACCCACCCACCTACCTCTTATACCCACACACCTACCCATATACCACACACCTACATACTACACCCACCTACCTCATGACCTACCTCATATACACCTACCTCATATACCACACACCTACCTCTTACACACACCTACCACATATACCCACCCACCTACCTCATATACACACACCTACCTCACCTCCACACCTACCTCATATACCACCTCATGCCACCCACCTACCTCTTATACCCACCTACCTCATATACCACACACCTACCTCTATACCACACACCTACCTCATATACCACCCACCTACCTCATATGCCACACACACCTCACCCCACCTACATTACACACACCACCTATACCACCACACCTACCCCATACCACACCTACCTCACCACCCACCTCATACCACACACCTCATGCCACCCCCTACCTCACCTAACACCAATTTCATCACCTAAACCAACTTTGTGTATATCTACACCTTCCACCTACCTCATATACCACCCACCTACCTCATATACCACCCACCTACCTCATATAACACCCATCTACCTAAACCAACTTTGTGTTATCCCCTTCCACCATACGAGTCAGCTCTTATTACCCCAGGGATCCCGTGACGAGATTAAAACTATCCAAACGAAGAATCACAATGTTTATTCGTATTAAAATTGGGGGTCCTCGTCGCACTTAAGTGTCCTCTTTTTTTCTTTATTAAAACCATCGAGAGAACAAACAATTAATTCCACCCAGCTGGTATATTTATTCTACACCAGAGACGAAGTGGAGAGTTAATTATGAGGGTGGGGAGGGGGGGGAGGATGGGGGGGGAGGATGGGGTGTTGGGGAGGAGATGGGGGGTTGGGGAGGCTGGTTCTTCTATCACTAACCGGTATATATTGCCTAGCTAGAGAGACGCCTTGTAACAATAATATTCCATTTAAGTAACAACAACAAGACCAGTAATAATAATAATAATAATAATAATAAAGACAACATCATCGGTAATAACAATAAGTGACAATAATAATTCCACTAATATACCCACAACGTATCGTCTATTTATCTAGCAATTTTCCATCTCATTTATAATCGTAAATATATTTCTTCCCAGTATACTTCAATTATATACAGTACACCAGTAAACAAATATTTTTGTTGTATAATTAACAAACTCCACCTTAATAAAAAAAATATTTCTAATTACAATATACTGTATATATCAATTACAGGTACTTTAAAATACGGAGGTGCGGTAGACTAAATTGGTGTATTTTTCATCAATACGCAATATATTTCTCCTCATATACAGGGCAATATATATATCTGGTATTAATCTCCCCTTGATTATGGCCGTGAAATATCCAACTAATTTGCTGCCATGAATATATATTTTTTCTTCTGATATACAGTACAGTATATTTCAGTAGTCTGCCTCTGCTATTGACCAAGTTATTTTTCACATATATATATTTCAACACTCCAACCTCTCAATTACGGACAAGATATATTTCAACACCACCTCTCAATTACGGACAAGATATATTTCAACACTCCACCTCTCAATTACGGACACAATTATATTTCAACACCACCTCTCAATTACGGACACACAAATATATTTCAACACCACCTCTCAATCACGGACACAGATATATTTCAACATTCCACCTCTCAATTACGGACACAATTATATTTCAACACCACCTCTCAATCACGGACACACAATTATATTTCAACACCACCTCTCAATTACGGACACAAATATATTTCAACACCACCTCTCAATTACGGACACACAAATATATTTCAACACCACCTCTCAATTACGGACACACAAATATATATCACATAATATACTTCAACACTCCACCTCATTCACGGGCTATAAATATACTTCCCAGACACATTTTTTTAACCTTCAACAATCAGCCATTTTAAGAGTGCAATGAAGAGGAGGAAGAGGTGGAGGAGGAAGAGGAGGAGGAGAAGGCGGAGGAGGAGGTGAAGGAGGTGGTGGTGGCTCCCGACGGAGATGTTACGCAACAGGTGTTCAATATATTACAGTGTTTACCTTGGACACAAAAACCCACAGGTAGTTAGTCCAGCTTGTTTGCCTACCTCGAAAATTGGGTTAAATTTTAGTGTACGGTGAAAACCTCCATATAACGGACTTCTCTCTGTACATAATCAGTTAAGTTGGAGAGTTTCTCATCAAATGAACCCTCGATATAAAGGACTACCCTGTCTCTATCGCCCATTAAAGGGAGGTTTAACTGCACCATTTATTCACATAATATTCTGTTTTATTTTTGTTTTCTATTTCGTTACTTTAATTAACCAGCCAACCATCCACTTGAGCCCTAGAGCCAGTATTCCACCTTCCATCATCCCTTACCTAATCCCCAATAGGCTAGCTACCTTCCCCACCCTAATCACTTCTACTCTACCCTCCCTTATCCAATCCCAAATAGCCTAAAGAACCTCTCCTTCATCGTCATTCCTCACCACCTCCTCAATCACTTCCCTACATAAACATTCTCCCCCATTCCAATCCCTTCCACCTTCCCCATCCCACTCACTCCCCTCCATATCTCTCCCCTATACCAATCCCTAACACCTCCCCCCCCCCACTCAATCCCGTATACCTCTCCCCCTCTCCTCTCTTTCCCCTACCGTGTAATCCTGTTTGGGAGAGGAAGGGCTTTCACGGGCCTGGGAGGGGTGGGGTGGGGGGGGGGAGGGTGAGGTTGAAAAGGTTTGTTGTGTGAGAGATGATGACTTGGTAGTGGGAGGATGAAAGGGGTGGTGGTATTATTATCATTATTATTATTATTATTATTATTATTATTATTATCATCATCATCATCATCATCATTATTATTACTTTTAGCTACATACTTAATACATCGACCAGGCCATAATTGGGATGAAAACACGACCAAATAACCAACATGATGAAAGACCTTAGCAATGCACCTCCCTCCCCCCACCCCCAAAAAATCGACACAATATCGTAATCACATAACACCTGTTCTTCTGTAATAGTAAGACACATTATTGGCTTATAATTCCATTTACTAAGACCCAGGGAATCAACTACATATCATCCATCTATCAACCACAAAAGTTAACTCTATGGTTCTATAACTTTTTAATAGGTAAGAATGAAGGAAAAAAAAGAGGATTTTCGTTTAGTTTTTGTCCAGGTATCAAAAACAACACCTGTATATTAACAGGTATAAACAGCTAGCGACTAGGAACCAACGCTAGTGTGTATGTAACCAACCATAGCAAAAGGACAAAGCTGGGATTGTCACACACCACCACCAGCAGAGGACGACGACCAGAAACCCACCACAAGCAGACCACAGGTGGATTCAGGTGTCTGTTACCCAACCTCTACTCGGGCGCTCTGGATACGTTATACACCTGCCTGGGCCATGTTCACACCCCTCCCCACCTCCTCCTTAATGACCCAGACTCTCACGTGCAACCCGAGGCCAGATCTACTTACCTACCTACCTACCTACCTACGTCCTTCCCTCCCTCTCCCTACCCAGTGTCTCTCTCTCTCTCTCTCTCTCTCTCTCTCTCTCTCTCTCTCTGTGGTTGTGTCAAAGTTCCTTCCACCGAGCACATGTACCCCTATACGTTAAGCCTCCAGCTACAGTATGCAGCCTTTCACACCGCATTATTTTACTCTTACTAAACTTAATCTACATAAATATATAGTTCCCACCAAGTAGGCACGAACAGGCAACGAAGGCAAGAAAGAGCCAACGAAGGTAAGAGGAACAGGCAACGAAGGCAAGACCAGGCAACGGAGGCAGGAGCAAACAGGGTCAGCCAAGGAAAGCAACAGAAACAGGCAACGGAGGCAACCAACAGGACAAAGGGTCATTCTAAGAGGGCGAGGGATCACGTGACCACACTTCCGTCCCGTAACAAGACAACTACTGTGATAACCCGCCCGTATAAGGCTCACTCACCCCGCCCTAACCAACTTCACTACAACATAATAGCGTCAGTCTCCAGTCTACGAGCTATATTTTCACTCATTTCCTCAGACTTCAAGAACTAGTCTTTTCTTTTTTAAGATTCAAGAAATTTATTTAACCCATATTTTTTTCACAAGTCAAGCGATATACAGTTTCCAATTTTTCAGAAAAAAAATTGCCTGCGTTTATGATTCTAGAATTATAATTTTACCTATACTCGAAGCTCTAAACTATATTCTAATTATCAATAAAGACTCAGACTGTATTTCAATTATCTACAAAAGGTCCTAAAATTATAACGATCCTAACTCGTTTATGAAAAGTTCAGACATCAAATTAATAACTCACCATAAGATATACTTGTGTTAGGCGAGATACATAAAAATACACAACTGAGAACACACTGAGGAACGACACACACAAACAACACAACAGGAATTTACACTAAAAAAACGTACATCAACAGATAAGACAACAAAAGACACAAAAAACGGAGATAAGAGACGCACGCACAAGACAATAATGAGAGGAGGGAGGGAGAGAGAGAGAGAGAGCTTCAGGTGATCCCCAATGTCAGGACAAGTCAGGCTCCGAGACAAAACAACTCCCTCCTCCAGTAGATCTAAACACCCAATCCCATTATTAGTCCCCGCAGCGCCACTCTTGAATCCCCTACACGGCCGCACAGTCCCACGCTGATGGACCCACGCACCGTGTATAGCATCAGAGGAGTGAGGCAGCGGTGGGATGGTGTGTGGGAGGGATTATGGGGAGGTGTGGGAGGGATTATGGGGAGGTGTGGGTGGGATTATGGGGAGGGGCTGTTGGGTGGTGTTGGTTTGGGAGGGGTTATAGAATTGGGGGTTGGGTGTGTGGGAAGGATTATGAGGGTGTAGGGTGGCAAGTGGAACAGGGCAAGACGGGAAGGTTGATAGTAAGGAAAATGAAAATGACAAATACACTACGGCCTCAAACTATGTAAAGTGAATAAAAAAAAATAAAAAAAAATCAACTCGATAATACGAAAATATGAATAAAAATTTTCAACTACCTAGAAATATGTTTACCTTTTTTATGACATTTAATCAGTCCCAAGTTACAGTAGTACTTGGAGACCGCGTGGCTGTCCAGCTCATGGACCCTGATGACTCCAGCCCCGCACCTCACAGTGAGCGTTGGAACAAACCACCACCTGATGATGCCTAGCTGGTAGAGAAGTGACGCTAAAAATATTGCACCAGAGAGAGAGAGAGAGAGAGAGCAGCGCGAGAAAGAGAGCGAATGCAAGAGTAAAACACGCTAGACCACGCGCCTGGGACCCAGCATCTGGTTAATAAAACTCCCTCATCTTTTCGCACAAGTCCTCGATCAACAATCCATCACCAGCACCAGTAATCACGTAATGCTGTCCGGGACAACACGCGGCCACTTCCCCGTCGTCAACCCGTTCCTGACAATGGGCAAAAGTGTCCGCCATCTGTCCCATTTTCTGTATTCAGCCGCGCGTGGTGGTGGGGCTGAGGACGATCGCTTGACGCAATTACGAAGAAAACGATGACCGTGTCGGCGGAGGCACAGCGGCGGGCTGGGGGGATTTGAAGCGATCGTATCGAGAAATCGCTTTTGTAATTGGGTGGGGCGTTGTTGTCATTCATGAGGGTAATTTAGCCCAAGTACTCGGGCAGAAGACTGAATGCTCTCTCCACCAGAGGGGGTGATGACGACAACAAGCTCTCATTCTCTGGGTAAAAAAAAATACAAATGATCCCAAAGTGATGCAAATACAAACAAACACACATTGCCAACTCAAGTGGGGGACGTTAATGTGTTCCTTAAAAAATGTGTTTAAAGAAACACTGAAAAGGACGACGTAAAAATGGTCTTTAAAAATAAATTAAAACATATATCAAATGCTCATGTTACTATGTATCAATTAACAAAAGAACGTTCACACTCTCACACAGGGAATTTAATAAACTTCTTGCGGCAACAAAATATTAATAACAAAAATAATAATATTAAAATTATTTCAGTAAATTTTACGAGTACAACTGATTTGGCGGTGTACAGTGACCCAGACATTGCACGTATACAACAAAAGCAAACAGTAAGGTAACTCGACCAACGACAGTCGACAAAGCCATTAGATGTTTATTTCATACTAGGTGTGTGTGTGTGTGTGTGTGTGTCCCCAGGCTGTGGTTGCAGGACGTTCACCAGTCATCACACCAAGAACTACTCCAGCGTGAGGACCTCTGCCTCCTCCACCAGCTGAGGTCTCGGCGGCGCCTTTGATGCCACAACTGACAAAGGACGGAGCTGCTCGGACTCCTGAAGGTGGCCTGTGTCCCTCTAACCACTTAAGTAATTGAGGGTGACCAGGGGTGCCGACAGGGCCCGAGGCACAACTTGGCACTAGAGAAGCCGCATGTAGGTTGTTCTATTGTCGTGTCACTGGTCGCCGACACTGACCACACCACACCAGCATGGCGAATTACCTACAAACCCAATACCGAAATTGATAAACAACAAGTCATAAAGAGCAAATTAACTCAAGTGTTATTCCCACGAAAAATCTCCCCCGAGCAGGAGTGTACAAAGTGAAATGTTAAAACTTTGAGTGTAGATCCACCTGTTGATGACCTGACACACCTCAGGACACACGAGTCTTATGCTCTCACACATCAGAAAACTTACTGAATTCAAGATGCCCGAGGAGACTAAACTGATATCATGTACCGGTACCTATTTGATATTCCAGTAAAAGGAGAACTTGTGTGTGAGGGAGACTGTGGCCTTCACGCCTCTAAGTGTATCCTGGAGCAGAAGCTGTCCCTCCTAGCCCGTCGTGTTGGATCATTCGTCACACCTCACATCTCATCCCCGTCAAGAATAACAACAGATAAAGAACTGTAACCAACCATTAGTCTGTCCTGATGCTGCAGCCACCCACCAGGTACCACATAGCTGGACACATCAGCCACCCACCAGGTACCATAGCTAGACACACCAGCCACCCACCAGGTACCACATAGCTAGACACATCAGCCACCCACCAGGTACCACATAACTAGACACATCAGCCACCCACCAGGTACCATAACTAGACACATCAGCCACCCACCAGGTACCACATAGCTAGACACATCAGCCACCCACCAGGTACCATATCTAGACACATCAGCCACCCACCAGGTACCATAACTAGAGACATCAGCCACCCACCAGGTACCACATAACTAGACACATCAGCCACCCATCAGGTACCATAACAGGACACATCAGCCATCCACCAGGTACCATATCTAGACACATCAGCCACCCACCAGGTACCATAACTAGACACTTCAGCCACCCACCAGGTACCATAACACATCAGGCACACACCATAACTAGAGACATCAGCCCCCACCCAGGTACCATAACTAGACACATCAGGCACCCACCAGGTACCATAACTAGACACATCAGCCACCCACCAGGTACCATAACTAGACACATCAGCCACCCACCAAGTACCATAACTAGACACATCAGCCACCCACCAGGTACCACATAACTAGACACATCAGCCACCCACCAGGTACCATAACTAGACACATCAGCCACCCACCAAGTACCATAACTAGACACATCAGCCACCCACCAGGTTACCATAGCTAGATACATCAGCCACCCATTAAGTCCTCCTTCGACACAACATATTTCATGGCTGCCCCCAAACCCTCAATATCTGATCCATACTCACCGTCCCATATTTCACCCTTTATTAACCTTGTTATAAAAGCCTACGTCCCGTATATCACTTTCATAATAACTATATATCATTCTTATGTCAGCCCCGTGATGAATATACCGTATATTTTCCACCACCCTTAAAAAAAAAAAAACACGGAGGGATTTTTTTTCTGGATATTAATAATCTAAAGCTTATAGCCCAGGAGCCATCTTGGTCTTAGGTCTCGAGTGAACAACACCTACTACAGCTGGGCATTTGACAGACGTAATGTCCAACACGTAGCCCCCAAAAAAAATCAAACAGCTTGGAAATCTAACAGAGTAGTCCAATGATGCAATAAACCTACCAAATATAATTACTCCATGCTAAATACTTTACTGGTTAATCCTGTTGACATACTTTGGTGAGACGGGTCGATGAATGACTGGAGAGATGGATTGATGGAGAGATGCAAATCAATATGGAGAGATGCAAATCAATGTGTATACCCCTTGCATACATATGGGCCAAAATTGTCTAAAACCCACACTGGCCTATCCACGAAACACTACCTATAAACCCATAGCGCGTAGCCCATAACAGCTGCAAAAAGAAACCTCTACAGCCCACAGACCAAAGCCCATAGCATCTATAACAGACAACACCTATAGCCCAGATCCCATGACACCCGTAGCCCTGAGCACCTATAAGTCGGTGCAAGCTGGCAGATGCACACAGCGTCCCTCACCAGTTTCCGATACCGCTAGCCATTCTGGTGTTCGTCGGCCTATTAGCTGTATGGCCCGTTTTACCGTCCACCCGGCCCACGCACAACCGTCCCTCTATCCAGTTGTTCTTTCATCCAGCCGCCCTTCCATCAAGCCGTCCCTCTATGCAGCTGTCCTTCCATCTAGCCGCCCTTCCATCAAGCCGTCCCTCTATCCAGCTGTCCTTCCATCTAGCCGTCCCTCCATCCAGACGTCCCTCCATCCATCCACCCGAGCAACATCAAGTATTATGAGACGGCATTTCTCTCTGTCTTCTGATTTCCATTAAGGTAATCGAGCGAGGGCGACACAAGAGACCTCATTACCCGCGTCTCGGGGTAACAACGCTCCGTGCCTCACTGCCAACCTAAAGTACTGTACTGTTCCGCCCTAAGATTCACACCAGCATAAGGAGATCAAACATTACCGGTGCCGCCCTGGGGAGTTGGCTGAAGTGGGGGGGGGTTATATGCATGGACTGAAAGGAGGAAGGAAGGATAGAGAGAAGTAGGAGGAGGAGGAGGATTGGAGGGTAAGGAAGAAAGGAGGAGGATTGGAGGGCACGGAAGAAATGAGGAAGAAAAATAGGAGTAAGAGAAAGAGGATGAAGAGGGGAAAAGGAAGAGGAGGAGGAAAAGAAAGAGGAGATACGAGGAAGAGGCTGTAGGAGAAGGAAAAGAAAAGGGGGATCAGGAAGGAAAGAGGATGGGGAAAGGGAGAGGAAAATGAAAAAGAGGAAGAGAGAAAGGAAACTATAAAGACTGAAGATAAAAGCGAGGAGAGGAAAAGCGAGAAGAAAAGAGGAGTCAGAGGAAAGAAGGAGAGAGACGAGGGGAAAGAGAAGAAGAACTACAAGAAACCTCGCCATGGAGAACGAACACGCGAGGGAAAGGAGGGAGAAGAAGAGAGAGGGAAAAATGAAGGAATTAAGAGGAAGGCTGATAATTAAATATGCAAGGGGGAGAGAGAATGATGAGAGAGTGTCGTGTGACAAGTGAAGGGAGAGGCGAGTCATAATGATCTTCAACCCTCAAGACACGAGAGAGAGAGAGAGAGAGAGAGAGAGAGAGAGAGAGAGGAATAACTAAAAAAAATGGAAAGGGGGAGGAAAGGGGTAAAGTGTGATTAGCTAAAAGACAAAGCACAAGGAAGACTTAAATGTGGGAGAGAGAGAGAGAGAGAGAGAGAGAGAGAGAGAGAAGAAGGAAACCGGGAAAGGGCGGGAAGAGGAAGAGGAGGGGGAAAGTGATCATCAGAAGAAAGGTGAGGAGAAAGGAAGGTAGGAGTGGAAGAAGGAAGAAGAGGAGGGGAGAGGTCAGGATAAATGGAAGATGTGACACAGGGGGAAAGAGATGGAGTGATTACGGTACCTTACTTCTATACCTGTCGTCCGTCCATTCCAGTTTGGTCTATTATCAGTATTATATTTTTTTCATTACTGTTGTTTTTATCAGTTCTAGTATAACGAAATAACTAATACTATTCTTACTATAAGCTAATCACTATATAGAGTACGTTGGTAACAGTGACACACGACCCAGGAGGCTACAGCGGGCGGGATATTCAACACCCAGCAACTGACTTTGGGGAGAGGAGCCAGGTAAGAGTTGAGTTAATATCACCCAGCACACACTAACTCTTTCCACTCCCACCCTTGCCTCCTCGGTCATGATGCACACACTGCCCACCCACTCCCACCCTTGCCTCCTCGGTCATGATGCACACACTGCCCACCCACTCCCACCCTTGCCTCCTCGGTCATGATGCACACACTGCCCACCCACTCCCACCCTTGCCTCCTCGGTCATGATGCACACACTGCCCACCCACTCCACCCTTGCCTCCTCGGTCATGATGCACACACTGCCCACCCACTCCCACCCTTGCCTCCTCGGTCATGATGCACACACTGCCCACCCATTCATCTTGTACATATTGCCCACCGAGGCACAATGCAGACCTTGCCTAACTGTTCGCCTTAACAAACACTGGACAGTTACTAAGCAGACAGGAACCAGTCACTGTCCACCACTCATTTCACCTGGGTTAAGGGAGACTCGCGCCATGAATCACCCCCGACACGGCGTACTCTATCCTTTCCTTATCGTTCATCTCGCCCTCATTCAGAATCAATTAAGATAATTTGATGGTCAAGAGTCAGGTGGGGTTGATGTAGTGTTGTGCAGGCGGAGGTCCGGCGGCGGAGTGGGAACCAACCATCTCTCTCTCGACAACGACCCCAGGTGACACAGCGGGGCCGGGCCGGTCCTCAAGCAAGCGGCAATTAGGGGCACACACACGCCCATTACCGCTGAGGAATCGCCAATCTGCCCGACCACAAATAATGGGAGGCTGTCTCATGCACGTACCGAAGCGAATCGTCCAGTGTCGACCGCCCGTCCCGCTGTCTACCCTCTTCGCTAACCACCTTCCCGCTCCTCCACTAAAGAGGGAAACGCCGCCAGCCACGATCATATTTATACATTATATATAGGAGCTAATTACATAATATTATGTACATAATGCTCAGCTCGGGATCATAGGTTAAAACGCTGTAATACCCGTGAGTAAGACCAACCTTGCTGGAGCCTTGCATAATGACCACCAACCCCCACTGCCAGCCGCGGCTCTTGCTTAGTTACTGCAGGAAAAAATCTTAGCTTCCGATTTTTTCTTTTATTCTGGTGATGATATTCATTTTACAGCTGGCACTCCGTCTGGTACCAGCAGATAACTTTTTTGGGGGGCTTGGGTTATAAATAACGGACAAAGGTTACATTCAGCTAAAGTATACAGCAGGAAGAAGGATTCATATAATTTTCTCCTCTTGCCATTTTTCCACAACTTCGCACCGTGTCTACACTACACCCCGGGGAGGCGAGGTGGCCACACTAGCCAACAATACCTCACCGCACATTAGCCCTGACCACAGGTGGGTAGTGTACTCTGACTCACTGCTTCCCGTCTCCCACCAACAAGAATTCACTTCCACGCCCAAAGTCACTCATCATTAGTCAGATCCCATAACATACCCAACGCCCAAATACATGTATCCCTTCGCAGGTTCCTAATCGTTAGGTCTTGCAACATATCCTGGTCCTTCTGTATGCCCTGCCTATTGTTTTCCACAGGCGTGAGGAACGCCAGTGTCAGGGGGAGAGGGTCACCCTGAAGGTTGGGTTCAGAGAGCCGCCGCCTCCTCCAGGCGGGTCTTATCCAAGCACTTAACCACCGGGTCATCCCTTGATAATCTGGCCACGCTATCATGCCTCTTCCTCCTCGACTCCTCTATGCCCACCTCCACCTCAACACCCTTCCCTCGTCCTACCGCCTGGATAATGACACTTCCAGTCTCCGTCAACACGACCTTTAGCCACACCTGTCTTGTGTGAGGGATACGCCGGTGTTGTCCTGGCAGGAGGCCTGACTACTAACGTGTGATAGTTTCTACCATATCGTCGCTACCTCAAGGTCCTCTGGTAGTTATGCCTGAATAATACCCCAGGTTTTTGTTCCTCCAAACTCTGAGAGCTTTAAGCCCCAGATACCAGACGTGACGGATCATCCTATCTATTAGCTAACACGTTAAAGCATAAAACTATTTCATCGCCTCGCTTAACTCAGCCGCTGTGTGCAAAAATTATGGCACGCCTCGACATAAAATTCCAGGGACTACCAGTAAAAAAGATTATGTTATCAAAAAGGTAAGCACAGGCATTCGTGGGCGAGTGTTGACGATTACTGAACAACGTCTACGGCACGCTGGCTGACTCTCCCACACCACCCACTACCCCACCTCACCAACCCTCCGTCACCCATCAGGACATTTACCCCTCACCCGATATAACATTCACCCTCCCCCCCCCGCCCTTTCACAAATTTCCTCATAGGACAAACCTAACCTAATCCTGCTTAACTCAACCTGCCTTGCAAATGTGTGTCGGGGGAACATGTCAAATACAGCAAGACTACATTGGGAGGGTGTTGTGTCCAGGGGTACAGTACGTTCGTATCTCAACACATCATTCTCTCTCTCTCAATACCTCCAACTCCACCTGTCAACACGTAACTCAATCTACCCCTGGCCATCCACTCGTCTCCACCTCACAATTACATCAAGTCGTCCCTTCGTCCACCCGCCTGTCAACGCGTCGGCCGAGGAAGAGATTTTTTCCCTCGCCAATATCGGGAGTCAATACCGCCAGAAGTGCTCGTTTTTACCCCATAACAACGGAATGGCCTCAACACTTTTCTCAGGGGGTGGCGCCCTTCACCCGCCACCACCGTGCCCCCACCTCCCATCCCCACCATGCTCCTCCCTCCCTCTCACCACCACCGTGCCCCCCCTCCCTCCCATCCCCACCATGCTCCTCCCTCCCTCTCACCCCCACCGTGCCCCCCCTCCCTCCCATCCCACCATGTTCCTCCTCCCTCTCACCCCATACTTTCCATCAAGTCCATCGCTACACCACCCACTGTACGCTCCCCAGTACTAGCAGAAAAATTAATAGGCCTATCCATCCCTTAGTTTAAAATACTCCGTTGAATTGTCCTACCGAGCTCAGACCCCCTTTTACCCCTTGCAACACCCCATCTCCTTTACACCCCCTCATCTACATTGTGGTAACTTAAGAACCCCTCGTTATCCACCCAGGGTTCTGCCTGCTGTAATTCTCAATGAAAATAAATATCTCACCAATATCCCTCCTTACTGAGAAAATTTTCCTCCCTTCCCCGATACTAAAGTCCCCCACTGAGGCTAACTCCACCCCCCTACGAGAACCCCCTCTTACCCCCCTAATAACCCCCGAAACACCTCCCACCGGCTCTTCTGCCTTTAGCATATAGAATACATCCCCCTCCTTTACCCCCGGGTCTTCCATACCTCCTTATCATACAAACAAAAAAGTTCCTTTACATCCTACCCTTAGTGTGAGAATATCCCTCCATCGGCATCAAAGCTCCTCACTAACCCCTCCCCCTCACGCAAGAGAACCTCAGGCTGCCCCCCTCATCATCTCAAAAAGGTGGTGTGGTCGAGGGGGCCATCAGCGCCCTCTACACTATCATCAACGTCACCGCCGCAATCACCCGGTGTCACCATAACAAATCGGACTGTCAATGTGGTGCGAGAAACACTGCCTCGCCCCCCTGTAATTTGGTGGCCGTCGTGATGCTCCTAAGGTGTGACGGGAGGTGGTGAGAGGCGTGGTGATGGTGGTGAGAGGCGTGGTGATGATAGTGAGAGGCGTGGTGATGGTGGTGAGAGGCGTGGTGATGATAGTGAGAGGCGTGGTGATGGTGGTGAGAGGCGTGGTGATGTGGTGAATGCGCGGTGGAGGTAATGGCGCGGCGTGCCTGGTGATGGCGTGGTGATGATGTGTGGTGAAGTGATAAAACGGTGGAGGTAATGGTAAAGATGGTGGTAGTGATGGGGATGGATGAATGGGGAAGTGGTGAGGCCTAAAGGAGAAAGGGGGAGATGGGGAAATAGTAGGAGTTAAATGGTTGGGGACATAAGAGTGTGGATGGAACAGAGAGAAGGCGGAAAGTGTGGCAGTGGTGAGAACTAGAGGTGTGAGGTATATGTGGTGGGGTGGTGGTGGAGGAATGGGAGTGGTGTTATACGGGAGGGGGAGGGATATTGTGAATGAGTGTGGGGTATTTTTTTAGGGAAACAGGAGAGTAGATGGGTATAGGGAGGGGAAGAATGGTGTAACAAAGTAGGGGAGGGGAGATGGGGTACAGGGAAAATGGGGTCGCGTAGAGGGGAAAATGGGGTCGCGGAGAGGGGAAACTGGGGTCGCGTAGAGGGGAAACTGGGGTCGAGTGTAGAGAAAATTGAAATTTAAACAATTTATTCAGCCCGAATTTTACAGATACAAACTGTACAATAGTAATAACAGTGACGCGACTGAGCCTTTTGAGAGCTGTGCAAACGTTAACCAATCACCATTACCACTGAATCCATTAACGATTGATCCCAACTGTATGTAAGTCTTTAAAAAAAAAATTATCAACAGTTAGAGTAATTTAAACTAAGCCATAGATAAGAAAAAAGGTACAGTATATACCTTGAAAATCGTATGGCATGAAGCGGGTAGTTATGCCAGTGGTCACGAGGATACTTCGGGAAGAAAAAAAAATGGAAGAGGAACCGGGGAAAAAAATACGAAAAGAAACGAGAAAATTTATTTGGTCTGACAACATTCAGAGACACATAGTAAACAATGTAAATTTGACATCACACACACACACACACATCCTTGACCACCGAAGGGTCAAGACGTACCTGGCGCTCCTCTCGGAGCAGCCAGGTCAACTGTCAAGTTGTCCCATACCAACCCCTTCCCCTGAACCCTCCTCCCCACCGGAATATCAACAAGTTCTCGCCAGAAGTTACAATTTCATTTAGGAAAGGAATGGAACCAGTGTTAAACAGAGGTGAACAGTGGTGAACAGTGCTCAAGTTAATGAGAACAACTCAACAGTAACAGTCGTACCCAAGTTAACCTTCACACAGTGAGGTCCCAGGTACCCAGTGATAACGGCCCGTGATAACCAGCGATGTGTTAATCCGTCTACGATAGGAAGGCTTGGGACCAAACCTCACTCATATAACACCATCTGTGAGGGAATTACTACACCACATGTCCCTCATAACACCATCTGTGAGGGAATTCCTACACCACGTGGTCCCTCATAACACCATCTGCGAGGGAATTACTACACCACGTCAGGTCCCTCATAACACCATCTGAGGGAACCACTACATCACGTGAGGTCCCTCCTAACACCATCTGGGAGGGAGTTACTACACTACGTGTTTGCTGTTCAACACGTACAATCCTACATTAATCTGTATATTCCTTTACCTTTCTCTAATGAAGGCTTTTGTTAAACCACCAATGTATGTAATAAGTCATTTATGTCCAATGTATATTTTCAGCCTTCGGGCTGCAGAACTTTTTCAATAAACCGTTAATTATTATTACACACACACACCTACTTAAATGGGCCCCAGTTCTAATAGACCCAACCAACCATTAGGAAAGGGGTTCAATCAGAAAGCTAAGTTATATACTGATAACACTAAGACGCCACAATTAAAAATAGAACGAACTAAAACACACAAAACAAAGAGAAAAAAAACAAGCTATCACAAAAGCTAGAATGCCAACTAGAGCTAAAACACAAGAAAGCTATGACATCACACAAATAAACCAAGCCACAACAAAAAATCTAGGACGCTAACCGATTTATGAGACCAACAAAGCTAAGACATTAAGACGTACGCTAATACGTTAAGACAAGAGTATAACTATGGGGAGGATGTGTAGCCTAGGTTGGAAGGGTGTGTAGCATAAGAGGGGGGGAGGGGAGGGTGGGTAGCCTAGGAAGGGAGGGTGGTGTGTTGCCTAGGAGTAGAGGGTGGTGTGTTGCCTAGGAGGGGAGAGGGGTGTTGCCTAGGAGGGGAGGGTGTTTCGTTGCCTAGGAGGGGAGAGTGTTTCGTTGCCTAGGTGAGGGGAGGGAGGGAAGTGGAAGGGTAGAAATGAGAGCCCAGATAACTGCTGCAACACACCCTTTACACCTCACCTGAGTAAGGCTTTATACAGCTTGACACACAATGGGTTCATCTGACTCGGGCCCTAAGTTTTGAGTGAGAATCCCTTAGTTTGGGGAGGAGGGACCTTCAGTTTGGAGAGAGGGTACGGTACAATTAGGATGGAAGAGGGGGATGCTCAGCTGGTTCCCCCCTCCCATCCCTCCCACCAGAGGCACGGTTCACCCTCCCAGCCCTTCCACCAGAAGCACGGTTCACCCTCCCACCAGAGGCACTGATCACCCTCTCATCCCTCCCACCAGAGACACGGTTCACCCTCCCACCAGAGGCACGGTTCACTCTCCCATCCCTCCCACCAGAGGCACGGTTCACCCTCCCATCCCTCCCACCAGAGGCACGGTTCCCTACACAGCCACACAAACAAGTCGTGTTACCAGAGAAAACGTCCATATGTTTACGTTTGTCTAGTGGTGACAGGCCATGGCTGGACGGCCACGCGGAGATTTTCACACCCCAACACTCGGCCGGTTCAGGTACGCAAGTGTTACTACGTGTTCTCAGTATGACTACGTGTTCCTAAGTGTGACTACGTGTTCTCAGTATGACTACGTATTTCTCAGCATGACTACGTATTTCTCAGTATGACTACGTGTTCCAAGTGTGACTACGTGTTCCTAAGTGACTACACATCTACCATCATATACAAGCCCTGCATAAGTTGAAGAAGGTTAAATGCTTAATGAGACACACAGGTGCCAGTACGATATGCAGTATAGATCGAGGTATGGATTAGTAAAAATAGAAAACGTAAACAAAAAGAAAACGAAAAGAAGACAAATTTGGAGAAAACGTTTAAAAAAAAGAAATTCGAAATGAGAAAAGAAAAATTAAATGAAAAAAAAGAAAAAATAAACAAATAAAATCAAATATACGGTACCTAAAATGAAAAGACAAACGGGAATAAATTAGAAGAAAAAATAATGAAGGAAAAAAAATAGAGAAAAAGAGGAGGTGGCCAGGTAAAGGTGTCTCTCCCTTCAACAGGCACCATGACCCGTGTGCGTGTATGAGAGGGGGGGGGGGGCTGGTTCCTCCGTCAGCAGACTACACCGTGTAGGGGAGGGGGAGACCAGGTGTACCCAGTAAGGCAGTCAGCGTAGGTTGTCAACAGCGCAGTTAGGAGGGTAACGAGGTCCTGACACACCGAGCTATGTATACAGGTGCCACACAAACATCCCAGCTTACTTTATGCGCCACACACACACACACACACACCAACCTAACTGGCTGCCGTAATCACTCAACCTCCAAACGCTGTATTTTCTACCCGTAAAATATTCGTGGCACAGTAATAGTAGTTTAGCGATGAAAAATAGTCTTGTGGTAAAATTTTAAAGTAGCGCTTTTAATTTTTGCCGTTGTACATATTATTATTATTATCATTACCGTATTATTATTAACACAGTATATTATTAGTATTTCACTTGACGACAACAAAAGACTTCCATAACAAAGTGTTTGCAACGAAAACCACAAAAGATTAAAAAACTCTCTCTCTCTCTCTCTCTCTCTCTCTCTCACTGGTACACTCACGTTCACGTTCTCTCTCTCTCTCTCTCTCTCTCTCTCTCTCAATTATAGAACAACGACTGTCAGGTGGCAACGACACTCGCCTGCAGGTGCATTCATATTATATTTACCGTTGTTTATACCGACGACGATAATAACGACAACAACGACGTGTAAGACAAGTGACGTCGACATCTAAGACGACAAAATTTAATAACGACGGCGACAGGGACTACCTCATCCAACAATAACACCGAGAAAGAAAACTGCCAAAAAGTTGTCCGCAGTTCGTTCAAGTGAATGAAAAAATTAACTTTTCCTTTTAATAAAATTTATGTTTTAATAAGACTGAAAAGTGAAAATTAAAAAACTTTAAGACAGACTCATCTTTGATAAATGAACGATAATGCAGATGTGTGAAAATATATCCTTAGTTAAAAAAATAAAATAAAATAAAATTATTTCCGGGACGAAGATACTTGTCGCTAATAATAAAGTCATCAATAGAACATTATAAAATAACTACGGTACACAAAACAAAAAATAAATTAAGAATATCTCGGCTTCGGCACAACAAGAAAATAGTTTCTCTGCTGAAAAACTCAAGTGTTCAGAATAAGAAAAAATACGATGAGGCGCGACAATAAGTTCTTGACCAAAGTTTGTTTCCAGAAAAAAAAAGTTCATGAAAAGATTCGTGGAGGAGAAGAACAAGGGAGGACAGGTGATATATATCTACCCTCGACGTAGGTTAGGTTAGGTTACCATTTAATATCATTTGTAGGGAAAATTTATCAATCACTTGTATAGTAAAGCAAGTGAATAAAAATACAGTAAAAACTAGCTTATGGGTTTGCTTTAAGTTATGTTAGTTACTGGTACAGGGACGACAAAGGCAATAATTCCCGCTACCACAACTACTCTTGATATACTGAAACAGCATTCAGCGCGGCACACGCATATACAAGCAACGACAGAAAAAAAAACTGGTCTATCCCATGAGCTAATACCCTGGCTCGGTGGTGGTTATGTGGCCATGCTGTTAGTGGCACACAACAACAACTTGATGGATCAAGTGCGGCTCCACAAACAAGCGAGGTAAGCTGAGCCACCAACTCGCAGGGGATGAAAACCCTCGTAAAGTTATCCAGGCATGAGGCAGCAGCCGTGGCTCACCTAAGCTCCTCCGGCCACCACTGCCACGCCTGGACGACAGTGAGAAAGGGAGAGAGGGGGGGGGTGGGGTGGGGATAGTCAGAGGGCAGCTAACCAAACCTAAGAGGAGGTGAGGGATGATCAGAAGTTAGTTAACCACAGCTAGGGGGAGAAAGGCATCCTAAATGGGTAACTAATCAAGGCTAATAGGAGGGGGAAGGGACAGTGGACGGGTAACTGAGGCGAGGAGAAATGAGACAGTAATAATATACAGTAGTTTAGGTCGACATCAGTTTTCTCTGGGCGTGACATTAGAATACTCAATACAATCATGGTCAAAGTCTGAAGATTTTTCAACATGTCCGAATTAATAGCAAAACACACAAGTATATGACACAGTAAGCCACCACAGTTGTTCATTCGAGTATATCAGAGAAGTTCAGAGCATGAAAACACGACAAAAAAACAGCGAAATAAAGAGATTTCGTTTAGTATTAGGTTATGAACTAATTAGAGAAGTTTGGTTTCAAAATAGTTACCCAAAAATTGTAAAGTGAATTTTCTTTTCAGTCGTAAGCAAAGGGACTGGAGGAGGTAGGTAAATAAACAAGACTGGAAATGAACAAGTATCGCTAAGAATCCAAAAGCTGAAATACCAATAAGTACAGAAAGGTAAAATTAGGACAACGGGACAAGGCCATTAGCTACCGGTACATCAGAGTGGGATGACCAATTCGCTAACCCAGTGAGTGCGTAACTTAGTCAGGTTTGATATTCATAGAGCTGGCTGATGCAACTTTAAAACAAATGTAGCCTTGGCCACACTCCTTGTACCGTCCCTACCATACACAAGCCATAACCACAAGGCGTGATTATTTTAGCTGCCTCTAGTGTACAAACTCCACTTGAGACTTTTAAATCCATATATTTGGTTTAATCATTTATATATTTAATTCATCAGCGCTTTTAAATTATTAATACATTCATTTACTATTTAGGTGGAATATTATTATTTAGTATTTGTAATATTCACTTGATTATTCAAATTTATTATCTAATTTAAATTTAATTACGGTTATAACTACTCATTTTAGCTTTATCGTTTATGTTTTCATCGAAGGAAAGCCCAATAAGAGTGAGTATACCACAGGGGACTAGATTATTGTCGCCCTTTCTAGTTCACGAGACGAGCAACGAAAAAAAAAATCTGGCATTAAACTTTAACAACCATTCACAAAATTTAACAGCCCCCTTATCTCCCGTTGTTTGGCTGTGTTTAACCGGAGACCCCATTGTTAGGGGTTTTGTTTATGTTCGACTATCAAAAGCACACATCTTGTTTATACGTCCCTAGATTGAGGATTTGCCCACCCTTACGCCAGGTTATGTTAGCGATGTTGAGGCAGATTACGGATAAGGCTGCTAATCAAAGTGTCTCAAACGTCACAGCTGATGGATAGTCTATAGCAGAGGATCAGACCACAGCGGGTTTAGGCTATGGCAGAGAACAGTCTACTTTACGATGGGCTATATCAGATGTCAGTCCATTTTTGGGGTAGTCTTGTATAAAGTAGAGAAAGATCAGTCTATTTATGGGGTTGTAGATCCGAGATCAGTCTACCCTCTACGTTAGAAAATAACGAACTAGTCTACTTTAGGTTAGGGTACAACAAAAACCAATCCACCTTGGCATGGAATAATCTTACGGATGGAACAGCAAGGTTAAGTAAGGATAAAAAAAGCTCTCCCCCAGTTGGCCTACAGCCTATGGACCAGGGATATGTTCTGTGTAATTGCTTACATTGATCCTGCATGCTCTATCATTTTTCTCTTATACACAAGGTCGTAAGTATATATCGTCTTCATTTCCCTAACAAAGGTTTCATAATCAGCAGTAGACAAGACAAAAGAAATCATTTGTTTAAAGTCATTTTCAGTATTCCTGGATATGCGTGTAATTTTAAGTGAATGTGTCTTCATGATGTTCTCATTTTTAAGTCGGTTCTACAAACGAAAACTGTACAGTAATTTCTTGGTTGAGTTGGTCCAAACACAAAAAGAGCCGGGGCTTATCCACGGCCGCGAGGAAAATCCCTGAAAACTTACCCTGTTCAGGATGGCCAGATTTGACCATTTAAGTGAGAAAATATTACAGCTGGGTCGGTATGCATTAATTCCGGCGTGTTGCTTGCGGCCTTTAGGCAATAAATACTTATGCCTTGGCAGGGGAGTTTCTGGGGGTTCTTGTGTTATCCCCATCACATATAACTACAGTGCAAAGAAATAAAAACACCAAGTTTTCTTTTGTGGTCAATATATATACACCACTGAACGCTTACCAAAATTTTTACGTATCTGGGCAAGCTATACATACTTATTATATTTTTCATATGGCGATAAATGCTCAGGAAAACTACTTATCTATAAACTGTAGCTCCCAAGAGTGTGTGTCTGATTTCCCAGTGCAATAATTTAAACTGGTACAATTTAATTTATAAAATAAAGGAAAACCTACACAACATCATGGTAAGTCAAGGTTCAGCCCGAGGTGTCTGGTGACTATGAATTGCAAGATCTTTATGAGGTAAACTCCTGTTGCTTATTTATAATACCGGGGAGGGTAATAATAGCACGCAGTAATTTTGAGATATGGAGGAAGCAAATTAATTTAACACGCTAGCTATCTTCTCCCTGGTGGCAACGGGAAAAAATCAGTTGGATTACGTTCGTGCTCTCTGGAACTCGCATTTAAAAGACTAACAAGAGGGAAAAAGATTTGAATTTTCATCCTCTCTATTACTTAATACAGCAGAAAACGTGGTGCACAAGAGGCTTAATGATGCACCACACTTTAATACAATGTTTCTAAATTAAGTTGATAATTCAAATACATTTCTTCTTATGAAACAAGAATCAAAGAAAAAAAATAGCATGTTGCATGGATCTGAACATGGCCATCAATCCATTATGTAAAATATGACATTTTCAATGTTGTGATCACAACAGAAAGGTCACACGCCGGATCACTAACGCAAAATGCATCCCCATCCAAGACCTTACCACCAAGAACACTCATACCAAGTCTAATCAATGTTACATTTAAAGCTGAGGATTTACTGTGTTTACTGGGCTCAGTAAATATACACAGACTAACACACAAACAACAACAGACTTATTCTCACCATAATGTTGCACTTAACACTGTAGGAACTGGTTATCAAAAAGACTTATATTTTTATTTACAAAATGCTTCTTCTGAAATTATATTGGTACCGGTATATCTTTTCAACTGACTTTTACCGATCTGACTGACCAAAGAATCACGCTGTAAACCAACTTCTGAGGGGAAGGTAGTAAAGTGTGGAGAGTTAAAATCAGTGTCCTTCCAGTTGCTTGACGTCCTCAATGTTTATCATGCGACTGAAAACGGAATATGCGACACATTCTCTCTAGTAATCTTGACATAGGATTTCCCTTCCTTTGAACACGGCTTCGACTGACTGGCTTACCCGCCATTTGTTACTAAAAAGCCGGTGAAATGCAACAATTTACACCCCCCAAGCCATCACTGACGAATACCTGCCAAGTAATTATCCTCAAGAACGCTACCTTGTAAAATGAAAGAATCTATAAGCCTTGATTGGTTAAGTCGGCTACCTGTAGTAGTATTCTCCTCCTTAATTTCAGTAACATGTAAACATCGCGAATAAAAATTACTGGCAATTATATTATCCTTCAAAAATCCCCCTCCCCTCCCTCTTACATCTTGTGCTAAAAGTAACAGTCTAATAAACCAAAATGATAATGAAACTGCTTCAGCCCCCTCCACTGCTGCTGAAGAAACCCCTAAACAATCTCCAGGTACACGACAATCCGCTAACTGACTCAGAGCACCGGAAAATATGGCCCACCACACATAAACCCCTCCCAGTTATAAACTCAGCGTGAACCCTGGTGTCGTATTCCCGCCCAAATTCTAAGATCGCGCAGCCCCCCCCCCCTCCCAGTAACCGTGGTTTATGGCACCCCATTATCAAACCATGAGGCTTGTATAAGACCGTTTAAATGAAAATAAACTAAGGCGGATCCCGGTGTGCAATCAAGGTAATGGGGAAGATTCTGTGGTAAGACTATAACACTGTTTCAGAGACCCTGAGTATTTAACTGTGATTATGCTTTAGCCTCCCCGGCAAGCAGTGGGACTTTTTCTTGGGCTATTCATCTTCCTTGCGAGAGCTCCCGACCCACTGGGGGAAAAATGTGGCGTTATGAGGCGGTGGTGTTGGCCAGGTAGCAGCCACTACACTACACTAGGTCAACAAAGGCCCGAGTCGTGGCGGGCATTACCACCGTATTTACAGGATTGCATTCAACGTTGATTTACTGGCGGCAGGAAATTACCTTACACCTCACTACCCAACTGTAAGACAATGAGGAATGGAGCGAACAGAATTAAAGGCCTCCAGGTGATGATGAGGAACGTATATATTCACCAGACTAAAAAAAAAAAATAACACTGCAGGATTTTCAAGATCATTAATTTATACCAAGGGGATATAACTACACCCCCCCCCCCACACATTCACAACTAGAGAAAATGTAAATAAAGAATGTAATTAGAACTAAAGAAGTCAAGACAGGAAGCACATAGAACAGACAACGTAGAAGATAAACCCCCTCGGACGACCCTACAAAAACGCTAGGAATAATAAGCAACAGATCAAAGAGAAAATGAGGCTATAAGAAAAAAAAACATCCAATGCTAAAACAAACTAAAAAAAAATAATAATATAAAACAATCCATTCATATTGACTTAAGAAAAAGACAATATTTACAACAGTAATTACGATCCTGAACAGCAACAACACGAAGGAATGGAAGACCAATAGCCAAGCGCAGGTCCTATGTTCCTATCACCACCATCTTTAACAGGAACCCCCAACAACGGATCAATTATACTCCAATCGGGAAATATATACCACTTAACAGATTAATTATACATGGGTGAGATAGTCTATATCCTATTAGCAAATCAATTATATTCTAATGAAGGATATATCCCATTAGTAAACTCGATTATATCTGACTTGGGTATCCGTTTAAATGCCACACTCACCCCAGTCAAGGATCTAAATCTATCCCATCAACAATTCCGAATCACACTGCCTATAGGGCACATATATATACGGTTTATATCCCTTTACAATGCCGTATCTATCCAAATAATGTGTCTAACCTTTACCATATGTAACATTATCCACGTTATGAATCTATCCTATTACCCAGTACTAGGCCATATATCTTAAGTCAAGAATCTATCCATTAACAGGATCAATAAGACCACATTATCCACGCTAAGACAATATTCCCGATTAACCGGTATTATAGACCCTAGAATATAACCCACCATTAACCACATTATCCACGGCATAAGGACCTACCCTATAGTCAAGGATCTATCCATTAAACCGCATCAGTACCACACTATCCACGCCAAGAATTAATCCATTAGTAGATCAATCACAGCCTGGTTAAGCAACGTACCAGCCTCCTCCTCCTCCTCCTTCAAGACAACACTAATGACGGGAAGTGAGACAATGTACTCTTAAAGGAGGGAGGGGGGAGGGGAAAGGGGGGGAGGGGGAGGGTTATATTGCATGATGAACCGACGCATCTCCAATATTAATGGATTATAACTAAGAGCACCACCTTAAAAGAATATTATAAGAGATAGACGTAGGCGATTAATGACTCTAATACCGCAAAAACTCATTCAATTATTAGGTGAGGGGGTAAAGGAGGGAGGTGGTTTGATGACCCCCGTGTACCTGCAGTCAATGCCATCCACCACCCTGACTATGCATTAGTTGGCACACACCACTTTACTTTTGGGGGGCTGATTTTTTATATTTTGCTTTATTTTTTTTTTTTATAGATATCAGTAATTTCCACCTCTGATCCACCAGGCTGTTGCTATATGCCTTGTTTAGTTCCGGGATTTTTATTATTTTTTTTCTAACCAGTGATCCGTCAACCTGTTCGTTATATGCGGTCTAAAAGCTTATATCTATATAGACAACAATCCAATTCCAAGTATCGTATTTTTTTATCTCTCTCTAATCCACGAGCCGATTGCTAGATACCATCCAAAAGCTTGAATCACACACTTGGCTACGATGCAATTCCAACTCGTAACTTTTTTTTTTCCTTCTGATCCACCAAGCTGTTGCGATTCGCCGTCCAGACACTAGGGGGGAAAAAATCCACAGAGGACCCAGTTAAAGCTGCACATGCCACAACACCGCCGAATATATTAACGATAGCTCTAAACTTCTCACTGATGGTCGTGAAAGTCAAGGAGCTTAAGTTTATGGTGACGCTCACGTCTAGTAATTACACCTAAGTTTGGCTCTAATACGGAGCAGTGGGGCTCTTGACAATGCATCTATTTACCATGAGGAGAGGAGGAGATGGAAGAAGGAGGAGGAGGAGGAGTGTAGATGGTGGACGATAAATAACTAGAAAATGGGAAGAAATTATAAGCTGGATGACGAAGGGAAGATTAATACACCAAAAGACCAAGAAATTGAAAATGATTATGAAAATAAAAACCAAATAGAGAAAAAGAATGCGAGAAATTTTTAAGAAAATCAAGAAAGTGTAACAAAGAAAAAAATACAGTACCAAAATATAAAATCAAAGGTTCCAGAAAAAAGCGAAAAAAAGAAACAAAATCCATAAGAAAAAATAAAGTGTTCAAGTCTCAGCTCGTTTTATCCGCCATGTTTTAGATAGATGGACGTCATAAAATACCACAAACCACGACCAATATACAAACAAAACAACCAATCACGAAGATAAAAAGTACAAGAAAGTTAACATGGTGTGTGAGAGAGAGAGAGAGAGAGAGAGAGAGGATACGACACCTTTAGCACTTTAGAATAAAAATAGTTTCCCCGATTCAGTGTTTAAGGCACAGGATTTTGCACGAACCACCAAGCTGGCGGGTATAATAAGTGTTAAAAAATATGGCGGTGCTCATCTGGAGGTAACCTGGAATAGCTTGTAAATTTCCACACCAAAGAGAATAAAAAACAAAAAAGGAGGGAATTATTTCTCTCCCCCAAAAGAAAGATGCGAGTCTCCTTCTCAAGTGTGTCGTGAAATTCAATGCATATACAGCTAAACGTTTATACATATTAAGCTGGAGATCATCACTTACAGTTCTTTACTTTGTCTTTCTTAACATAGCAACGAATTTGAGTCCAGTATCCCAGTCTTAAAGCCATCTGTTGCTCCACTACCTCCCCCATCATCCGTTTAGATTCCCTTCAAAACAAAGCAATCGAAGAGCACCCCCCCCCCTCATCTTATATTCCCTTGGTATCTCCTCAGTGGATCTCAACCCCCCCATCATCCACATGTCTCTCCTTCATGGTAGAAATGGGTCTCGTTTTATTAGTATGCCACACAAACATCTATCACCTGGGTATAATAAACACTCTCAAAAAATGGCCAAAACAACTTCCTTTGTCTGTTGCGTTGCTGTATGTACGTCGTGTCTTCATGTTCCACTTAAGACGTAACAGTAAGCCGGGCACGAGTGTATTATAACAAAGCAAAACATCGACTTGTCACGATATGGATAAAATTTAAATCCACTACAAACCAAAAACAAAAATGAAATCGGAGGAAAATCTTCAATAAAATAAATAAAATAATTATTAAATGATATAATTCCCTAAATAAAGCTGGTTTTAAGGGAGCTATCGTCTCTACTGTGGTCGAATATCGTAAATAATGAAGAAAACAATTGAACTTCACAAGCGATCAGAACATTAACGATACCGGTGACTAATCTATAAAATAGTCGAGAAATTGAGTATATAGGGAAGAAATAGTTATATGTACCTACCAGGCGAGTATACGGTATATTTGCTTGATATATCTTCGCCTTATACTCCCGGGTACCTAAATGACATCCACTGAACAGACCCCAATGTTACATAGGCCTATACCGCAAGTTACTACTGCTCCCCCATCCACATAGAGTCTACTAGGCCTATTACCTGTTTGAGTATATACGGTACGGTCACTAATGCTCACCAAATATAGTTTCTAGTACCCACTAAAATACAACCACTATTAATTACCACCACACATAATTGCCACTTATAACTACCACCATGCACTGTCACTAACAACCCACCAGTTAGAACTACCACCACATATCCACTACCACCATACAACCTACCACTTACTACCACCATCACACTCATCTACCACAACACAGCTTACAACCTACCACCACACACATCAGCTACCGTACCAGCTACTACCACACAGCCTTACTACCGAAAGAACGCCACAGCCAGCCAGCCAGCCAGCCACCCACCCAGGCAGGCCACTTGCGGAGAGAAGGTCAGCCCGGGTCAACAGCCATCAAGCGGCTCCGGGGGGGACACAATGGAACACAATTACACTGAATTGTCTAATTAAACGCGTGGCGAAGGGAACAGGGCATGAGAAGGTGGTCAACCGCCCCACAACAAACAGTGTCGCGAGGGGAATGAATCCAATACCGCAACTGAATGGTGGTGTGGTGTAAAAAATACAGTACTGTGGTGTGGTGTAAAAAAAAACAGTACTGTGGCGTGGTGTAAAAAAATACAGTAATGTGGTGGTGTAAAAAAAAAAATTTGTACAGTACAGTATCGTTACGTACATGTACACAGGTAAATTCACATAATGAATCAACGTAAAAGAGAATGTTTCATAGTAGTTACATATAAAAATTTACATTGCGAATTTAAATTATGGCTAAAGATAATGAAGGGTCTACGGTATGGCTAAAGGTAATAAAGAGGGTTTACAGTATGGCTAAATGTAACAAAGGTTTACAATATGGCTAAAGGTAATAAAGAGGGTTTACAGTATGGCTAAATGTAACAAAGGTTTACAATATGGCTAAAGGTAATAAAGAGGGTTTACAGTATGGCTAACGGTAATAAAGAAATACCGGCATTTACAGAAGTTAACGGAAATAATAAGGCTAAAGGCCTGAAAACCAATTACCGGCACTGTAGAAATAATATACCGTAAAGCTTAAGGTACTGAGTAACTAAACAATTTACAGTATGGCTATGGATATAAATTGTTTTCATTGTGTTACAGATAATTTCACAATATGGCAAAGATTAAAAAAATATCGTACGACATATCTAGATAACTAATTTACACTCTACCCATGGGTATAGTGTAAAATACGAATTTACAGAAGCTAAAATTAAAGAAATATTTACATTATGGTTAAAAATCAAAAGTTATTGAATTTACATTATGGCAAAAGGTAAAATAATGATACTGTACTCTAACACACAGTTCAACCAAATGACAAAAGATTAATTTAGAGTATGATTAAAGGTGGAAATTCAGCCAAATCTAGATTAGCCCAATTTACAATATTGCCATGGAAAAAAATTACAATACAGCTTCAGGAATAATTATTTTATGGCGTGGCTTAAGATTATCAATAAATTTATGAGGCAAGAGTTGTACAAATAAACTCACAAACACCATCTGGGGTAATGATTTACAGTAGCCCTATCACAATATGGCTACAGGAAAAACTAAATTTACAGTATGGCTTTATGTAATATATACGATAAAGTATTTACATTATGACCAGAAAATTCAATCTATAGTATGAATAAAGGGAATTATTATTTTCTAAATCTGCCTAAAACCAAGAGAAATTATTTTACACAATGGCTAAGGTTGAAATTTAATTTACAATATAAGGTTAAAGGTAAAATAAAATCCTTTGGTCGTAGTGACTAAGTGTTTATATATTCAAAAGGCAGTAAAGGAAGGCGTGTAGCTGTGTGTGGTGTGTAAATAAGTGGTGGTAGGCGAGGTATCTGATTACCATTAGCCCCACGTAAATAATGGTGATGCCCATGACTCGCCAGCTCAGCCAATATCCCCCATGCATATCGGCCCAGATGATCAAGCACCCGCCCAACCTCTTATCTGGGTGACATCCACGTCCACACCACCGTCAGACAGTGGGGGTTGGCGACGAAGGGGTCATGACCTCCACGCAAAGACACCCCTCTTCCCCCACACATACACACTGCGGTATCAAACATACACATCATCGGGGAGCCATCAGATTGTCCTTATATAACCATGCGAACGCGCCAAGAAAGTCATGCTTTAGAGAAGGACAAAAACGGCGGGTTATCGGGTGACCCAGCTCGTAAAGTGTGGTTTATCGATAGCGACGTGGGGCGTGAACAATACGTAGGCGTTCTGGTCGTTGGGCGTCGTGACCTGCAGCCTCGCCCACGGTAGGACCCGGTGCCTGTACTCTCCTCCCGGGTATTGTCAGCCGGCGGCGCTCTGCCTTTGCCCAGTCGGGTTTATGGTCATGAACTTGGGTTCGAATCTGTTCCGGAACGCATTCAGCTTTGGCGGTCCACGTCAATAAAACGACAACTAACAGATCTGACAGGCCATCCCATATATAATTCTCAAAATATCTAAACAAGTGATGACATAAGTTTATTTTTTTTATAATTATACGAGCAAATAAGTTCAGAACACAAAACCTCATTGACTACGAAAGTCTGCATAAAGCAAATAAATCGGCATGAGTCATGATAACTACAGTTTAATATACCTTTAAAAAACTCGAGCATAAACCTTAAACGTAGCAGCTTAAACAAGAGTGGACAGATAAAGACAGTATTGTAGAGCCCTGCCCCAGCCAACAACATAAACGGTGGGTTGTGGAACATCTTGTGACTGCCTGCGCCTTGATGCTGGTCATGAGCGTAAATAATTGTGTGACATTACCGTATCCACTATGCAATATTTATTTGACATGCGTTAATGTGAGTAGGATACAACATACTGGGATAAGGTGGGGTAGTGGACAAAAACGAAGCGCGAATACACCCGGTAATTGATGCACCTTTAATAAATGGATAACTCCTTCAAGGTGAGATGTGGTTATGGTAACTTTTTGGGCCCAGTATTAAACCATGCGTACAGCCTCCACACAGTAAATGCAACACAGACCAGACAACACCGACACTTTCATTATAAAAATATTAATGACAAAAGTTCTGAATTCCAAACTGCGTGTCTCGTGTAACAGTTCACAAGCTACACCATTCATTATATAATTTCCCAGGTTTATCTCTGAGAACCAGCCCGGGTACACAACACAGCCAACAGCGGGTGAAATCTATGTTATGCAGATACACTAAGAGTCAAATTTTCTATAAAAAAAATAGCCCCCAACGGATGGTGTGAGAATGTATGGCTTTTAATATACGTTACGTCACCTTCTTTCAGTCTACCACATGAAAGTCAAGGCAAAAAATGGAGGGAATAAAACATACCGGTGCATACGTTGTCTTATCTGGATAGATTTAACTTACGAACTTTTGTGAATCCATGCTCTGGGCTTTTTGGTCACCCTCCCACATCCAAATTGGTTAGCGGGTCGCGTGTCCCCCTGGCTAACCTCCATGGTCCCCGGCTGATAAATTTATTTACCAGATGGTCCTCCAACACGGAGCGTATGTGTGTATCGGCCCTCGGGGACGAGGTGCCGTCTGACACCACCACCACCACCCAGGTCCTGTCTCGTGACATTCCAGGAGGGTCGGGCGAGGAACGTATTGCTCCCGCTACTCTTCTCATTAGAGACTGAAGGAGCGGATTTATAGCCACTAAGATCAAGCAGGAGTTATGGTGAAGTTACACCAGAAGGTGAAGTCCACAAAAATATTTCTAAAACCTAACAAACCTATTTATTTTGTTGTTTTACCTAACCTCATTAAGTCGAGTCGCACAAAGTTTCCGTGGTCCCACACCAGGCTAACAAAATGCTATCAACAAAATGTGATAATTCCTAAGGAGCGAGACATCATGGGGTGGGGAGCGGGGCCCCGCAATGACGCCCGCGCCCTGGATAATCACCCCCTGAGCCTGGCTAACCTCCATGACCCAGGGCTCACCATCACCTTTACAGCTGCGCCTGCGGCATCGAGCTGCTAGTAGCGGCTCACACCACCACCTGGCCTAACCCTTCCACAATGTGTATGTGCGTGTGTGTTGTTCGCATTTATGTATGGAAGTATGTGTGCACGTGGTATACTGACACTGGTAGTGGTCCACCCCCCACCCCACGGTCAGTGTGTGTGTGCGTGAGTACCGCAGGCATGTGCTCGTATTTAAGTATGTGCATGTATGTAATCGGACATATGCGTGTGTTTTCCACGAATGCGCGCGTCATTCCAGGAGGATGAGCGCACATATGCATACACACACAGCATGTTAGGGTAGAGCGCACCAGCTGGTCTATGCTCAAGTTTAAAGCTGATGTGTGGCTTCTCAGACTTCTACTTATAGCTGCCGGAGCCGCTCACTATTTACAAAATAGCAAATGTTTTTTTTTCATTTCTCCAATAACAACAAAGCAACGAACATTGCGTCATTAACCCATTCTGAAGACAAATCCCGTTAACATTAACCATTAGTAATATTTCACAAAGAACGATAATTACACTCCTATAAGTGATTATATGTTCGCAGAGATCTTTATGGTTATAATAATCTTATTAAAGGTTTGTAGGCGAGGGCAAAGGTCCTTGTCCAGTGATATGTAAGATAATGTCGCTCAGTAAAAGTGAAAGAAAGATAATGTGACAAATGTATTACAATATTGAGATGTGAGTTACGTTACAATCGGGGTGTGTTGTTTTGGTTTGCTAAATGGCATGTTTGTCCTGCCGGTAATAACGACGTCTCCATCAGTAATGTAAGTCCAATTTAATCCAACACACGAACGACACCATTTACGATTTCGGTCTTACCTGCGACGTAAACGACCAATGATATAACTTCCTTTGTTTAGAACCCACCGACCACCACTGGAGAAAGGAAATTAACCGTAGCAAGGATTTAATGTCTGGAGGCAGATCTGATCACGACGGACAGAACAAAACAACCAAACCTAAGTCAACCTTGGTGTCTGTCTGTCTGTCTGTCTGTCTGTCTGTCGTTAATAATGATTTAGTCAATCCTGGACCCCTGCCTGAAACGTTATTTGTAAATAAAGGGAATAAATACATTTCAACAGCTGGCCTATTGAGCGTGGTTGTTATGCACGAAATGTGGTGAATCGTTTTGATGTGGGTGAGTTGAGCCACAGCAGGACCCCAGTAAACAGGGAGGGCGGCAACGTTTGGGTAGATGGCCTGACTTTCTCACTGGGAGACGCCTCCGTTAAGGGTTAGGCCTCTCTTACTCACTATGGGGAGTCGCTCAATCCCGGGCTGTACAGAGACCCAAGTTGCCTACTGGGAAAGTCACCTTTATTAACGTTGTGGCCGGGATTTCTTGGCGTCTTTCAGGCTGCGTTTACAAATGGCTTACTCATCCACTGTAACCTGACTGACTTATATGGGAACTCCTCTACAGTTACTCAGGATATAACATATAATCCATATAAACGGAGAAATTAGTGACTGTTAGGCTTATTCCTCCACAAGTAATACAATAAAACACAGATTTGAAACAGTAAACTTCCACGCATATTTTCTCTGATTATAAAACCGACGGATGCAAGTGCACTCACCTGCCCTGAATATCAAACTGTAAGTGCATGGATTTAGAATCTCTGTGTTTAAAAGGATAAATTTACACTCCAACACCACAGAATAGACAAGTGAACTCCCGGGAGCTGATTCGGGTGATCCTACATCGGTTCACACAACAGAGTAATTAGCTATTGGTAAGCCATAGGCGAGGGAGATGACAGGACAATGCAGACAACCTTTCAAAATAAAACTATACATCAGACAACGATAATACTGCTCCTAGCTCTTGTACTTCCTTAGCTGGATAACTTGTGATATTGGTGAAACTGTCGAGCTAGAAAACGTATGGCAGGAATTTAAAGTCCAAAGCAATTCGATTAATCATAATATAAATTTCCAGAAGTGGGAGAGACTAAAAACATTAAGGCTCTTGGGGATGGGAACGAAGACCAAAGAAAAAAATTAGAGGCTTGGTTTACAGTCTAGAACATAATTCCTTGCAAGATTAACTCCAGTGAAAAATTGAGGTGTCATAGGCACAAGCAAAGAACATACTACCAACACCTCCACAGCAAGTCACTAACATAAGTATCTGAGAACATCATGGGGAGGTTCTTAAGGAGCGAAACTTGTAGTGAAGTCTTTACGTTGGCCATCTACAAGAAGCGGGGAGCACTGGTACCAAAACGATAATAAGCCGGGCAAGAGAAAACCCTTGGAGCTCACCACAGGATTACACCGCTAACTAACTTGACCGACGCCAGATTTGTTCAGACGTAATTCTAAACAGTTTAACACCGAGTAAGTCTCTCTTTATTTTATTAAATGGTATTTTCGGGTACAACGATATTCAGCAAACAACCACAACAACCGCTGCAAAACCTAACTTCCACCCACAGATTTTAAGATTTTTTTTATTTAGCAATGTACGTGACCTAACATAATTCATAATTATTCATAGGATAAGCTCAAAAGAAAAAAATATATACCGGTATATAAAGATGTTTAGTATAAAATATTAATATTTAATAATAACGTAAAGAAAATTATTGTTTCGTAGAACCTTCAAGCAACGGATATGAAACTAAAAACACGATTCTTTCCTTCCCAGAAAATTAATAGGATTCAAAATTGAGTACAAGCTGCCAGCCACCACCTCTAACCTACCTACCCAACCTCCTCACTTGAAATTACTGGGGCGAGAACTTTACAAACTAGAATTTTCATCCTTTTTTATAGAGCAACACGGGGCATGATTTTCGGCGTTTCAGCATAAGCTATGATCACCAACTACACACTTCGTGATCACACTGGCTTGATTAAACTCATCCAGAAAATCTTATATGTCGGTCTGTCAACTTGAAAAATTCCAGAATGAAAATGAAAAAAAGAACGTCATAAAATAGCCTTGCGTGCGCGATTTTTTGTGGAATGAAAGCTGTAATACATCAAAGCGAAGATGGGAACCCCGTGATCATGAAGAAGCAACACCCAGAAGAAGTAGATGACGGCGAAATTATATTAGGGGAACGATCACCCTCTCTCACCTCGCTCTCAGCTGGCCCATTAGGAAAAGCTAACATGATTTCCTCGTGTATAATTATATTATAGTGTTTATTTCACGTTCCCCGCCCTCCCCAAACACCGAGGTAACAGCCGGCCACACACTGCCACAGTTTCCTCACCCAAGTCAACTACACCCACTGTTGAAATTAAACCAAGAAATGTTTACGAGCTTTATCACAGAGTAAAGTCTTACATGATACCGTGGCGTAGACTTAACATAAGATTTTGAAAACTAAAATTCAACACATCCTCGTTACTCTATCAAGCCATTCACTACCAAACACTGTGAGCGTCCTGTACGATGTGATGAAGCGCTCTCGTAGCACCTCAGGAATACAAAACTACAGTAACTAACACTCTCACAACAGTCCCGAAACACTTTACAGAATCAGTGTGTGATTGTAAACAGCAGATAGGACAAAGAACCTCTCGTCATACACCACGACTAATTTTAATCCCTTTTCTCCTAATATCCACATCCAGATACACACATCAGTAACACATTTATTTTCCTATCAGTGACCACATACATTAAACTGTTGCCTTCCAGCAGTCGCGGGACAAAAAGACTGATGACAATCAATTAAAAAAAGATCAACCAACACTTAATGACTTCTAAACATGGCGTTAGTGTACATGGGGTAGGCTGGACAACCTCGTGAAAGGGGGAGACTGGGTAATTAATAACTGATCGATTAATTAGTATACTTTACCTTCAACACATCTACCTGCTTGTGTTTATTCCTCAAATAGTCATTGTTAAGTGTTACGAGCCTACACACCTGTAATTAGTGATCAAGACCCTCCAAGCATCGATCGTGGTTCCATTAGTTAGTACAAAATCACTTGAGAGGCAGACTGACATTCACAAATTTAATACATCCTACTTCAGGACTTGCATACCTTGTTAATTAGAGTAACGAATGAAAACACCTGACAGTAGTTCAACACTCCCTTAAATGATCTAAGTACCTGTATAGAGTTTACCTTCGAGACACGTGAGTGCAATTTTCAATGTCCTGAACACACAAATACTGACAACTGTATACCCCCATGTATTTATGTAATTTGCTGATGTAAATAATAACTTGAACAGCAATGTGTGTGGCCTGCACCAACCCTTTCCCAGCCTGTTTAAACTAACAAGCTATTAGTTAATTCATTACGTGTCCAGTATCTTGTTACCGCCTTATAAAAACAAAGTATAAGTTCATGATAACATCGTCACTTACAACTGCATCGCACCTACAGTAAACTTATAAACAAATTAAGATAACAAAATACGCAAGTTAAAGTCTCGCGCGCTGGATTAAATGACTAAGATCCAGGGAAATGTTAACACAACGACAAATACGTTTCTAATTTTTCGTTTTAAATAATATCCTCTTTACAATACACGAGGATAGTTACACAGCGTGGGATAGGTCAGCAGAATGCGTATTGAACGCATATAAAACTTTCTACCAAGTTTTCTCAACACATGTGGTGCGAGGAAAACTTTAATCGACGTTTAAATGGCACCTAAAAGTAAACAAAACAAATTTAAATACTCACCGCATTTCATAATCCATTGTTAAAGCTGAAGAAATGTCTCGTTCATGCCAAATGCTTAATAAAATTATAAAAATCTCTCTCTTCACCAGATGTTCTTACTAAGTTCGTACGCGATACTAAACTTCTTGTAAGAAAAAATCCGACACCGGTCTTATCAATCAGATACAACATCAACAGCCATTGACACAGACTGCTTTGCTTCACTTTAACACTTGGCTATCACAATCAAACCAATGAGAGACTAACTAACATAAACAGAAGATTTTAGGCAAGTAAATACCACAGCGCGCGGACACACAGTTGCAGCGTACGTCCACTCCCCACGCTTGCCAAACGTACACTAAACGCTGATTGGTTCTCCAAGTCCGAGTCTACAAGGAGGCCACTCACCAAGCATACTAAAACTTTTAACTTACTTCTTTACCCCGTCGCTGCAGTTCCAGTTTTCATATTTCCTCTTAAACACCTTAGTTTATTTACTTGATAACTTACTTTACATACAGTAGGTATAAGTGATATTTAAATGCGTACATGTTTACACAGACTTAGGTAGCCAAACAGCATATTTAAATAGTTGGCAGATGTCGCCATGGAAACTAACACACAGGCTCCCAGGAACTCCACCAAAATATTTTTGTTTGGTTGTTCACGAGAACGCTATAAACGAATTCAATTCCGGTCGCTGCAAAATCATTTCATACAGTGGTTCACGAGTAAGTACTGACCTGCACAGATTATCTGAACCAATAACAATACTTGTGAAATATCCAGTTCCAATTGCGCCTAATGATTATACTTGTATCGAACAATAACTTTGTAGAGTGTAGTAAACGACCGAACAACCTGCGTTAACTACCTTTATTATCACAACAATGGTAATTATTAAACTACTTGACTTTATTTGATATTTTCACTTGCTTGAAGTTTTCTTTAACGAGTGTACTGCTACACTCACACTACTCAGACGTTGAAAACTGTAAATGAAAGCAATTTAAAACTTGCAGTTATGTCTTGATACGTATTTCAATTGGGATTTATAACCACTGTATTTTGTAGGTAAGTGTCGGCAATATCCTCTGGAATTGCACATTGCAAAGTGCACATTACATTCAGATTCAGATATTTTATTCAGACATATAAACAGAAGCACACAGTTAAACATAGACCCCGGGTTCAGTAACTCTCGTGTGGTGACTAAAACAGTTGGCGCCTTAACACAGACGTAAATAGAAATATATTGAGTAGCTCCTTAACCCAAATTTAAAGTTTACCCCAGCAAGACTACTGAAATATATTGTAAAAAAGTAACAAGGAATCCGCTGTAAATAACTACAGGGTGTTTACAATATTCCGAGATATTTGTGTTTACAGGACCCTCGGGGAGAAGCTTCACACCCCAAACCGCTGCTATGTACTCCATCATATTCTGGGACTTAATTAAATTTTTCGCCATGTCCGCTCTGACTTACACTTGTCGAACACATTGAAAAGAACTCATCACGGACGGTCCTTGATTCTCTTTACCATTCCCGCTAAGAGTCTTCACAACGGACATGATTTTATTTTGTGATGATTGTACAAAAAAAAATATGTAAACTACATGATAAACGAACGTAGAGAAATATTATCGTTAAGAATACTAAAGCGTTGTACTTAAGTCTTGTAGATTGCCTTCAACATTCTAGCGAGGTTGATGTGTTAGCGAGGGACGGTTTAACAATAATAATAAGATATTTAAGGGAGTACAGTATTCTAAATTAAACGATACATTAGTCTTTAACATCAAACCCAAAATAATAAAACTAACTAAAACAAAAACATATGAAAAATAAACCCAATTTATAACACAAAAATACAATACATAACTTTATTATCATTCAACAAATAAAAATAATCATAAAATCCTACTTTAAAACAACGAACTTAATATAAAAGATAAAATTATATGTAGATACTAATTAAAACACATAAAACTAATACAACGAATAACTAATACCTACCGATGGCCCACTGGTCACCGCTGTAGGTAAAGGTGTACACGAGAGGAACAGCGGCACGGGAGAAAGTCAGTCTCGGACACACTGTTGGTTGTGACTGGGAGCTGGGTCTTGGAGGAGTGTGAGATGCCTGAAAAAACATGGGTGTTGGTAACTGAGCATCCGGTACAGACTCTTAAACAGCTTATGTATGTTAATTTAACCACTCGTTACAGCAGGCACACTTAGATGAATGAATTACAAAATGCTGTAGTCCATATTTAATAGAATCTTTAATTTAATCAAAGTTTGAGATTTTTCTTAAGTTGGGGTATTTTGTAGATAATTCCGATCACCTGAAGATTAGCCACCTATCTTATTTTACCTGATTAAACACTTTCTTGGATTAGGTTAAGTTAGTGTTAAGTTGGTTAATCTCAGTGACATAAGCTGGGGGGCCTAATCTTCATATGATCTTACGTCTTCTTAAACTTGGGTAAACTTCTGCAGTGCCGTATTGTTCTGAGTGACTTTGTGTCCTTGTGAGGAGTAAAATAATTAGAACAAATGTTATATATTATATCTATTAAGTTGGTTGATAAAGTTAGATATATTAGCTAGTTATAATATAGTTATAAAATAGTTATGGAAATAGTCATGCAAGTGTTATAGGTGGAATTATACAGTAGTTAGAGTTATAAATAGTTATAGATATAGTTATGCAATATTAAAAAATATGGTTATGCGTTTTCCCTGGTTCTCCTCTTCGTTAGTTATACAGAAGTTATATAGAGTAATCATAGACATAGTTACAGGAATAGTTAAAGGGATGGGCTATGGTTGAGGTTGATAATGGAAGGTTTGCTATAATCTGACATGTCAAACTAGGTCTCTGATCCCTTACATAGATACTAAACGCTTCGGCTTCCAGTGTCAGTTTAAGGTTGTGACAAGACTTGAGGTACATTAATCAGTAAGGACTATGAAACTATGGGACTATGGGACTATGGGACCATGGGACTACGGAACCACGGGACTTAGGAACTAGGAACGGTCCCCTGGTGGTGGTAAAAGCCAGATGATAACACAAGTCTTTAACCACTAGACTCAACAACTCTCCTTCTGGCGTCTGCTTGAGCTGCCTATATTCTTTATTTATTAATGGAACTTTGGTAGAAAAATGAGGATCACCTGAAGATTAACCACCCTAATGCTATTTAGTGTGGTGAGGTTAGGTTAGGTTCAGTATATACTAAAATTTATTTGTTTATTTCCCAGAACAGTTAGAAAGTTATCATTGTGTATTTACGGAGTTCAATTTGTTCACTTTTTGCTTTTGGGGAATATTTTATCTTTAGATAGACAGTTTACTAGTATATCCTTTTAACTGATAGAATTTTTATATGATGTTAGAATATATAATGTAACCACTATTTTGACCTATAATTTGTTCATATATAGTAACGATGGTATAAGATGCTATATAATCACTATATATTATAGTAACCTAACCAAACTATACTGGATTAAGTAAAGTTAGGTTAAGTCAGGTTACATTAGTTTAGTTAATAATGAAGCTATTAATTTATAGTTTGCTATGAATATCTACAGTACGTAATTATTTCCATGTACAGACAAAAATACCTTGATTAAATTCTCATTATTATACACAAGTTTCAATCCCCATTCTCCAGTATGTTCATAAATGCCTAATTAGGGAAGTTCAATTACTCACAAGACTCGATTTAGTGTACAATTCTCACTTATATTTTTCACCCCAATAAACGATTCTAATTTTAATACTATTTCCCTTATTTTGTCTGCTGTGATATTTACGTAAAATAACTCAATGGAACTTTTCTGCGAGGGTTCATATCACCTCAGACGGCAGATCAACGTGAGAAAGATAAGACCCGGTGCGTTATAACCTTAGCACCAGGACATAAGTTTTATAACACTGTGGTCAATACAACACTACCTACAACTCACTGTTTCCTTGCATGAAGTTGTAATTAAGATTAAAATATCCGGAAGCCTCTGAAAACAACAACAACTAAAATATCACAATGTGCTTCAACAACCAAGGTTTTCCAGATTAATTCACTACACTAGTGATAGTAATTAAAAACCGAGAAAGGTGAGACAGGTGTGAGAGGTGCATCTTACGACAGGTATAATAACCCGATGGTGGTGGCAACAAGTATCTACAGTAGTCTGGCTGCCTCCTTCGTTGCCACCCTCCCGATAGTACAACTGTCGGGTGAGTCACTAATGTGTATAACCCGATAGTACAACTGTCGGGTGAGTCACTAATGTTTATTCTGCGCCAATAAATCACTAAACATTTAAATTAGATACACAATAACATAAAAACACTTGTAGATGAGACTTTTGAATCAATTTACAGTTATAAAAGAATAAATAATTAAGGTATAATGGATGATTTTGTGGTTAGTGCAGTATCGATAAGATAGATTACGATTTTAATGAACGACTCTGTAGTTAAGACTTTAACACTATTTAACTTGACCTTAACAAGATGGCGGCCCTACACACACACACACACACACACACGTACAAAACAAAGACGAGGCATAACACACATACATCTTATTCAGCATTACAGCAATTATTCCAACTACGTCAACTCATACGGGGAAAACTGGGTGAAAAAAAAACCACAATTATTTCTTAAGTCTTTCAGAAGCGGTCTTTGGATAGTGGGTCTATTCAGTGAAGTGTAGTTCTTTCCAAGCGAGCTGACTGTGTGAAGGTGGGCTGCGGTACAACCCACTGACGGAGAGGAAAAAAAAAGAAGAAAAAAAAAGAAAAAAAAACGATATTTCAGTCGAGAATAGAAGGAAAAGAAATATGAGAGAACAATGGAAAAGTGAGTTTTATTTTAGCAGAGGGAAAAAAAAAGAATGGAAGGGAGAAGAGAATAGGATGTTTTATTTTAGTTGAGAAGGAAATAAACAAAAGGGACAATAAAGTAGGGGATTTTATTTAAGTTCAAAAGGGGAAAATAATATAAGGGAAAATAGTCTTAGAGAATTTTAATTGAGTTGTACCGATAATTTAATCATGAAGGAATAAAAGGAAATGAAGTTTTATTTTAATTAAAAAATACGAAAATAAATTAAACATAAAGACGACTTTTATTTGCCTGAGAGTGAAAAAAAAGAGGAAGGGGCAATAAAAAGGCAGTTTTATTTCAGCAGAGAAAAAATAATAATCGGTGGAACAGAAACGAATTTCTTATATTCTGAGAAAAAACTACCGTGAAAATGGAGTTTTTATTTTAGTTGATAATAAGACAGTTTTACTTTAGCTGATAAAAACAATGTAATAAAATTCTAAGGACTTGTGGATAAAGACAATTTGGCTTTTGATGATATGGATTTAGAATCATTTTTATTCTAGTTTAGTTGACAAAAGGCACAAAAAAGGCTATAGTCTAAATTTAGTTATCATCTTCATCATCTTCACTACAGAGATAAAAGATAAATTTTTATATACCTGTACTTAATTTTTTTCGTTTCTTTTATTATTAATTCCAAATAATTTCGTTTTTCTTGACGTTTTTTTAAGAAATTTCGGTTTGTAATTTAAATACTGGTTTTACATAATTACACTCCTCAATATATAACTTCATAATTGTTATCAGTCTGGAAAATTAATCTTGTTTCTGGGTTACGAAATACAACTGTTATTGACGTTCCACCGTTATCATCATCATCGTTATTATTATTATTATTACTATTATCATTACTGTTATTATTATTATTATTATTATTATTATTATTATTATTATTACTATTATCATTATTCTCTACTGTGATCAGGATAGTCCGAGATTCTTAAATGTCTTATAGTCAATTTTTTGCCGTAACTGACAACCACCAAAATATCGCTGAAGCGCCACCAAGACTCAAAGGTAACGCAATGGGGCTTTCTCAACCTCACTTACGAGAAAACACCATTAGCCTACGACTCTCTAAACAATATGGGTCCTCTAGTGTCGTAAAGTCGTCGTAACCTTTCGATAATGTTTTAAAAGATCGAGATTACGTTTTTACGCAAGTGTGAATGGAAGAGGGAGGCGTGAGAGAGACCAAGAGATAGAGAGATGGGAGACGGGAGAGAGGCCATGAGATAGAGAAGAGGCGGGAGAGAGAGACCAGGAGATGAGGGACGGGAGAGAAACCAAGAGATAGAGAGATGGGGGAGACAAGAGGAGGCTTGCAGAGATAGAGGGGGAAGAGGGGGTGGAGAAAGAGAGAGACTGCAGAGCAGGGACGGGAGAGAATGCATTGGAGAGATGGGGAGACGGAGAGGCTGAGATAGAGAAGAGGCGGGAGAGAGACCAGGAGATGAGGGGACGAGGGGAGAATGAAGAGATTGAGAGATGGGAGACGGGAGAGGGGTCAAGAGATAGGAGAAGAGGCGAGAGAGAGAGACCAGGGAGATGGAGGACGGGTGGGAGGAACAAGAGATTGAGAGATGGGAAGACGTGGGAGAGAGGCCAAGCAGATAGGAGAAGAGGCGGGAGAGAGACCAGGAGATGAGGGACGGAGAGAATGCAGATTGAGAGATGGTGGGAGAGGTCAAGGATAGGATGATAAACGTCAGGAGTGAGAATGAACCTAAGGACTAAAAATAATATGGACAGATAAACAGAGTGTGGACTGATAACACTATGGGCCTGTCCTGTTGGTTTGTAGAGGGGGGGCAGTGTGAGAAGTGTGTTTTATGTGTGAGTAAGGGTGTGTGTGTGTGTGTGTGTGTGTGTGTGTGTGTGTGTGTGTGTGTGTGTGTGTGTGTGTGTGTGTGTGTGTGTGTGTGTGTGTGTGTGTGTGTGTATTAGTATGTGTACGTTAGGGGAGAGAAGGACAGTAAAAAAATAAATACAAAATAAAGAAATATGACAATTAAATAAGAAAAACAAATGAAAAAGTGAAAACAAAAGAGGATCAACCAAACATTTAAGCACATCTATAACACCACCAGATAATAATATCATTCAACACAAACACCTGAGTTACCTGTCCATCAACACACATAACTACACACGATAATAAACTTCCCAACAGGTATATATATTCTACAGTTCATTAATACAATATAATAATTAATACTTTTAATACATCTCTGATTTCATTTCCTCTCGTGTTTATTTTTTCCATCCACGATATCAAGTAAGAATTGGTTAATATTATCAGTTTTTAAAAGGGTAATATACTGATGACTAGCATACACTAGGGGGTCATCATCTTGTCGTCAGGTTTCATCTTTCCAGCATTATATTAAGGTTCGTTATATTAAAATACCTGGAAATAAATGAAAGATAAATATTCCTCCAGATATTTAGCTTATGGTTATATTCTTGTTTTTGTTAAGTCATCTTGGTATTGTTAGATATTGTTCGAGAGCTTCAGCAATTTAGGTCTTGATGCTCTTAATGTACAGTTAGTAAATAATAACAGGAATAGCATCGTTCTCTTTAATAGGTTGATAATGTGGTAATATTCTCCAGGGTCTCAATATTACTTGGCAATCAGTTAATACTGTAATATTGTATTTCATAAAGGATTATTAATATATGCTGTTCTGTGACTTTTGCTGAGGATTTAATCCTGAAACTTTTAAGGGAATAGTGAAAGAGAATAAATTGTCTTTAATAACAGAGAATAAATCTGAACGATGAAAAATAAAAACAGTGATTTTTTTAACAATGATAAAAAATGAAAAAATGGAATGAAACAAAAAAAAATCACAATAGCCAAAAAAATACTAAAATGAAAAAAATAAAAATATTAACTAATCACAAACACACAAAGCAAAGACAAACTAAACTACGATTTCTTAACACGGGAAAAAATTCAATAATAATAATAAAAAAAAACAGAAAAAGGGAAAAAAGTGTAAAATTTCTAACCGGTGTAGTAAAGCAAAATGCCATAAAACACAATAAACTTTCGAGTCATAAAAATACAAAGTGAAAAATAATAGGAAAAATGCACTTAGATCTGAGACAAGTATACAAAGGGGAACTTAGGTGGTTTGTGAAAGGAAGTGAGGGGAGGAAGAGGAGAGGGAAGAGAAAAGGGGGGTGTAGGAAAGAAAGAGAAAAGTTGGGGGATGAGAAGGAGATGAATGGGAAGTAAGAGGAAGAGGAAGGAAGGAAGGAAATGGAAAATAAAGGAAGAGGAAAAAGAGGAAGGAAGAGGAACAGAAAAATTAATAAGGAAAATAGAGATAACTAGTCTACCACACTTTACACTTAAACCTGACCTCATAAGTATGTTTTAGAATAAACCTTTTAGATCAGAGATTCTAACTTACAGTCCTCACCCCTCCCTCCCTTCCTTCCCTGTACCTTGGAAAAAAGTGTCAAATTATGTAGTGGTTCTGTAATAGGGCTGTAGCTAGTTGTATTACAGGGTTATTACTGTAATGTATGTTTTTTGTATTTTTTACTTGTACTGTATGTTGTATGGGTGATATGCCGGGAATTTTATTATTATTATTATTATTATTATATTATTGTTGTTCTTACCATTATTATCAGTGTTTATTATTATTATTGTTGTTGTTATTAAATTCCGCGGGAAATACGCCATAGACATAATCTTAAGAGGATCTGGGATTTATGTTGTATGGGGAGGGTGGCGTTGTCTGCCCCTCCCCCGCCCTTCTCTGACCTCCCCAACCGACCCTCACCCCGCCCCTCATCGCTCAACCCTCTCACCCCACCCCATATCCCCCGACCTTCACCCCACTCCAGAACATGAACCTCACTCTATCCACTGAAACCACCTTTCCTACTTTCCCTCCTCCCCTCATCTATCCCTCCCCCTCACTTTCACCCCTTTCCCCTCATATTACCACTCTTTCCCTCTCCCCTATTACATCTTCCTTTTGCACAAACACCTTCACTCGGCTTCTCTCCCACTCTCCTCCTCTCCCACCTCCTTCTCTCCCACTCTCCCACCTCCTTCTCCTCCTCTCCCACCTCCTCCCACCTCCTCCCACTTCCACCTCCTCCCTCTCTCTCCTTCTCTCCCCACCCTCCTTCTCCCCCTCTCTCTGCTACTTCTTCCTCCTCCCTTACACACACACACACCACATCAGCACCACCCTCCTTCCCTCATATCCTCCTCTTCCTCCTACTCGCTTCTTTCTCTTCCTCCTCCCTTTCTTGCTCTTCCTCCACCCTTTCTTGCTCTTCCTCCACCCTCCTCTTCCCCCTACTCGCTTCCTTCTCTTCCTCCTCCTCCTCTTCCTCCACCCTTTCTTGCTCTTCCTCCACCCTCCTCTTCCCCCTACTCCCTCTTCAGACGCTTTTATGATGGATTCTTACCCATTCTTTTTCCCATAAAAGTTAGTGTTTATTGATCATTACAGGGCGAGGTCTTGTGGTGCCAGCCGTGACCTGCCGTGACCTGCCGTGACCTGCCGCTACAACCACCCAGAGACAACTACAGTACCATAGTTAGTTACATATGTTTCTTGTTGTTAAATTAATTAGGTCATATGTTGCTGAATTAGTTAGCTGTATGTCGTGCATGACTGAATAAATGCAGTGATAGTTTGTAACTTTGACTGACTGATTGACTGACTGACTGATCATTTAATTGAGTAACTAACTAACTGACTGACTGACTAACTGACTTACTAACTGATTGACTGACCGTTTGACTGAATACCTAACTCGCCGACTGACTAAATGATTGACTGAGAACTAACAAACTGACTGACTGACTGACTGACTGACTGAACCACTGAGAGAATAATTTCCCCTTCGCCTCCGATATACTTCACTGACTCGCATCATATAACGAATTGTGGGTTAACCTTTTTTTTTATCATTATTCAAATATTCCCAACTACAGATAATAAACCACGTGAGTTTTTGAGTTATGGCTGTATGAGAGAGAGAGAGAGAGAGAGAGAGAGAGAGAGAGAGAGAGAGAGAGAGTCTTCATTTTTTTCGTCACTGGTCGTGGAGGTGTCGAGGATGACCTTAAATAATTATGTAGAAGGGTAGACGCCCATCACCCTGTTCCAATATTCTCTTTAGTATGGTCAACTCACTGTGGTAATGTTTATGAGGGCGGTGGTGGTGGTGGAGAGGGATGTGGTGGTGGTGGAGACGGATGTGGTGGGTGGTGTTAGAGAGGGCTGTAGAGAGTGGTGGTGGTGGTGGAGTGGAATGTAGAGTGATGGTATAGTGGTGGTGAGGAATGTGGAGGGTGGCAAGATTAGTGTAGAGGGTGAAGAAGGGTGAAGGAGGTTGGAGGGTGAAGGAGTGTGGAGGGTGAAAGAGGGTGAAGGATGAAGGATATTGGTGTCCCTCAATCACGCCCTCACCAGGCAACTTACTTCTCACTGAAGAAACTGACCCTAGATTCATTAAAGTTTACGGCCTGTGGCGGGAGAGGTATAGGCTGGAGTTACTGAGGCGGGGGAGGTGTTCACATGGGCGAGGGTTGTTGTTCATACTGGAGGAGGGGGTGTTCAAGGGGCATGGGGGGAATGTTCACGTTCAAGGAGGGTGTAGGGGCTGTTGTTCACATGGCTGGGGGCATAGTTCACAGTGAAGAGAGAATAAGCATTGATCATATGTGCCAAAGATTAGATGGGGGGAGGAGGGGTGTGGAGAGAGGGGAAGTGTCAGGTACTGTAGAAAACGAGAGGAGGTAGGGGGAGTAGAAGGAGAGGTAGGGGGAGAAGAACGGGAGGAGAAAGGGAAGGTAGGAGAAGGGGAGGAGGTAGGAAAAAGAAAGATGGAGGAAGATCCGTTACACCGGGTCTTCATCTGTTATTCATGATATTCATCTATTTATTCAATCTGTTAGTTGATCAAGGTGAAGGTGTCGCGCAGGTGAGGTGAAGGGGAGGGGGAGGGGGGGGGAGGTCAGTCGAGGGTAGAAAGTGATACACACTTCTCGTTTTAGCTGCGTCAACCACTTATTTGTATGCCGGTACTGACTGACTGACTGACTGACTGTTTGACTGACCTACTGATACACTGACTGACAACTGACATATCGATTGACTGACTGACTGACTCACACCTTGACTGACTGATTTGACTGACCGAATGACATCTTGACTGACTAACTGACAGAGAAACTTTTTGACGAATTGACGCTAACGTAACTCATAACCAATCCAAGTTCTGTCTACAGTAACGAGAGACAACCTAAGCATTACCTCCTTCTAAACTGTGTCAATTACTGTCAATTTCCCGTCTACCTGTCTGTGAGTGACTCAACTTGGACAGGTGAATCATGAGAGGGGCTATGACAATGTGGAGATGACAGTGGTGATGAATGAAATTACAGCTGAATTTTCCCTTAAACAGCAGCTAGTTTATTGTGCACTCTATGATCATCCCGTTGGGTGGTAGAGCAAAAAGCATTACAGAGCAGAGGTTACAAAGGGTATTTATGAGGCCACAGAGGTCAGGATAGAGTGGTGTTGAATGTTACAGAGTATTTCCCGTACATTGTTTGTTTATTTCTGTTCACGGGAGTTGATTTAGATACTAGATGCAAAATATGGATACAATTTTAATATATCAGTTATGTTGCCGTCAGAGATAAAGTGTTGTGCCATTGTACACTCGGTATGCTTGGACCTGTTCCTAAAAAAAAGTTATATTTTTTCACGGTTTAAAAAGTAGTGTTGGAGTTTGTGGTGGCGGAAGGAAGGTGGTGGTGGTGGTGGTGTAGGTGGTGATGAGTGTGATGGTGACAGTGGTGGTGTTGGCGAATATGGTGGTGATAAGAGTGCTTGCGGTGGTGGTAATGATGACAGTAGTGGTGATGAGCGTGTAGTGGTCGTGACAACATCAGCGATAAATAGTGACCGACAATATAACTTCTATTTTCTTAGGAGTTAATGTGAAATAAATAAAATCGTATCACCTGAAGATTAGCCCCCCTAACCTAACCTAAATTAACCTAACCTAAATTAACCTAACCTAAATTAACCTAACCTAAACCCCCCAGGTAACATTAGAGTGTTTAATCCTCAGGTGAAATAATCTAAAGGGGTAGAAGTATAAACCTCAGATGATCCAAAATAGAAAAATTATATTAAAAAAAACATTCCCTAACTTGACACATTACCACAAAAACAAACACAACAAAAACAACAACAAAAATATTCCAAGACAAGTAATCGTAAGCCATAAATTATCATTATTACCTGATACCTTTAATTATGAGAAGATTTTAAAAGGTAATTAATGCCAGTGTAAAATACTCATATGTGCCAAAAGTCTTTCACGCGTTCAGGAGGTTTAGTTAAAGGAATTTGTCTACTGCTTAACACACACTAGTTGCTAACACGTTAATAAAAAGTGATCATCCTCATAATTGATCGTCGGAGCAAGGTGGAGTAAGGTGGTGGCTGGAGTAAGGTGGTCACAGAAACAATATAACAAGCGCCTTCCTTAATTCGTTGTTCTCATCACGTGTTACCATACAAACAGTCTACACTCGCGTTATCTTACGGTCAAATAAATTTCCATATCTTTAAGAAATGAACAGTAAAACACATTCTAATTGTAATACTGTATCTTCGTTCCATATTTTGTTTCTCTTTGTTCTAAGTGTATTGTGGGATGTCTTATACTACCACAACTCTAAGAACGCCATTTTGTTATTTAGTTACAACGATAAAGAATAAAACAGTAAACTGCATATTTTTTTTAATTCGCTCACAATAATCTGTTTCCTGGTACGTTTTAATGTCTCATAACAATGGTGGACTTAAGTGTTTCAGGTATTTTATGGGAAGTTTACTTTTAAATCTTAACTGTTGATTCAAATACCGGAGTGAGGATGTAGCGACAAGATCTTGGGGCAAAAAGTAAGACAGAGAAGCTAGAGACGCAGAATGAACTCACCACAGCACAAAGCAGCAGTAAGTAGTCGGTGGTGGTGGGGGAGGCAGCAGGGGTGATCACCGCCACGCAGGATGTGTCTCCGCTCATCCATCTGCAGACAAGATTGTGGCTTTAAGTTTCTTACACGAGGGTGCACTGATAATTAAATATTTGTCACACAAAACTACAGCGTAAGGTGAATGTTATGGTCCTGATGCAGCTTTACTGTGACCAGCCAGGAAAAGCGACAAGGAAAACTGTGCACAGATGTTCAGCTGCTGCACGACGACGCTCTCATGCACGAGGCTCATGTTGCGCACGGACAAAACTCGTGTTGCACAGGCGGGGTTCGTGATTGTGATGTCAATCAGGTGTATCACCCACCCTACAGTCTTGACTCGGATCCAAGTGATTACCTTTTGTTTCTGCACCTGAAGGCCCACCCGCGGGGTCAGGAGCGACTCTGGTGATGAACAAAGACCAGTCGCACACCTCTACATACAAAAGCCAACTGACTGTTTTATTTTGCCTGCACAGTCAACCTCAAGAGACGGAAGAAGTGTGTAGCTGTCAGGGGAAACTATGAAGAAAGTAACTGTTGCATCACAAACCAGTTTCTTTCAAGTCCGTGTATTAAACTTTCACAGCTAGAATTATATAATTAAGACACTTCCAGGAACTCCACTGCACTAACTCGTGAACCAGTCAGGGCAACAATGCACAGAGATAAGTGTTGCATCATAGCAGACTTCCTCTCAAGCAAAATACCAACGACGACCATTACTATCATGTCACCACTGAGGCAACACCTTGAAGACCTCTGCTCTGCGACTTTGTCTTGAGTTACATGTGGGCGACCGATACAACACACGGTGGAGATCCAGAGGTACAGGTGGAGATACAGAGGTACAGATGGTGGAGATACAGAGGTACAGGTGGTGGAGATACAGAGGTACAGGTGGTGATGGTGGTGGAGATACAGAGGTACAGGTGGTGGTGGTGGTGGAGATACAGAGGTACAGGTGGTGGAGATACAGAGGTACAGGTGGTGGAGATACAGAGGTACAGGTGGTGATGGTGGTGGAGATACAGAGGTACAGGTGGTGATGATGGTGGAGATACAGACGTACAGGTGGTGGTGATACAGAGGTACAGGTGGTGGTGGTGGAGATACAGAGGTACAAGTGGTGGCAAAGAGGAACCTGTTAAACTGTATGATGATGGAGCACTTCTCTGGCAGGGTCGGTAGTTCTCGTGAAATTAATAGAATGCCAAAAAATCAGATTTGTATATTGTAACTGCTTCTGTGGCAACAAAGGTCTGTGTACTGTATATCAACATAACATTTATGAATAAAACCAGAAAACTAAACACTTCTTTACTTTGATATAACTAAGACTTTTATCCGAATTGTCTTCATTTTCTTAAATATTTATGTCATGTGAAAAATCGTAAGTTCTTAGAAAATAGAGAAAAATACACGATTAAGCGTCTAAATAACGTTAAATGAAGGTCTTTTAATGAAACACCTCGTTGTAAAAGCATCAGGTCCTTAGGGTAAAAGTAGTGGAGGACATGATGGCGGCAACAGAGTCTTGGTGCAGGGGTTCACGTCAGGCCCCCAGCATGTACAGTACAAACCCCCTACCAATATCCCTATTGGGGAAAACCCATGAAACACGGGTAAGTCCTCCTCCTTTTCGTAGACCATTGTGCTCCAGGAAGCTGTCACGTTTGTCTTGTTTGTGCCCGCAGCCACTATTGTTATGCAGATGTTTCTTGAACATATCATATAGCAAGTGAGGCTGAGTTTCTTCTGGAATTTTCACATTAAAGTTTTCCGGTACGTGTGGTGGTCACGACATGCTTGGCTGAATAAAGTAATATTACTTGGTTACATGTATTAAGTATCTATTTTATTTAAGCGACGTATTCAGATTTGTATTATAAAAAAGTGTTTGTATTTTACCACTAAGGGACGTCACTTGTGTTTGTATCAAGACTCAACACGAGATACATTGTTTTGTCCTCAACTTGTGCTACCACGAGAAAAAACTAAACACATACGCGCCCTTTTTTTCTCTCTCTTTCATTCTCTCTATTTATCTTTATGTCTTTCCCCTTCTCTTTCAATCTCTCTTTCCCCCTGTACAATAATGTCTTTCTTTTCTTCTCACTCTCTCCTTCTCTCTCTCTCTCTCTCTCCCTCCCTCTTCCCTCTCACTACAAGTGGTCACCTCCCACACAAGGTCAGACAAAATGGACATCCACCTCCCCTACTCAGCGTCCCTACCTGGGTGGTGCCCAGCAGTACAACACCACAGCAGATGCACCGCCGCCTCAGGCTCAAGGGAGAGGGGGGGGGGTCTTCCTGGGTCAGGTGAGATTTGATTCATTTTATTCCAGCGATGTTTTCAATCAGTAAAGTTGTTGCGTAAAAATACTATTTATTGAAAAATGACAATATAAATATTAAGCAATCTGCATTCATTAAAAAATACTATTTTTGTTTTTAATTAAAAATTCTGCAGTAATTAAAATTTATAAATTTTTCCATTGAAGTATAATATTAGGAAAAATATGTAAATGCGAATCTTTTGTTTTAAAATTCAGTATTCATAAAACACAATACAAGTGAAGTTACTTTAGCTTAACCACATACAGTATAATCCTAACTTGGGTTGGTCAAGACTTGTCACAACTGTTCAGCAGACTTTGAAAATAAATGGTTTCCCAACTGCTGCCAGCACCAACGATGACGACTTCCATTGCTGGCGCTGCAGATTAACATTACCATAGAATCACTGCCCCTGTATGACTCGGAATATTCTTTCAAGTACAGAATATCTTACGGTGGCTACCATCAATAGGGCGCCTTTATCTATATGTCAGATACATTAAAAAATATTATAGTAGAATCTTCCTCCTTCGAAATGAACTCCAACACACAGTACAGGTGTTGAGAGTGTAGCGCCCCCTGACGGTGAAGTGCCTCAGTCCGCCACACACCAACACACCTACCGCTGATAACACTCCAGGTACAGGGCTGCTGGTCAAATGGCCCCCAGTCCTAACGGTCGCTTTATAATAGCTTTCAACTTAACCATGAGGACTGGGGTGTCTTAAGACTGGGGCCCCATGAGGACTGGGGTGTCTTAAAACTGGGGAACCACTAGAACGGGGCCCATTTGATCAGTCACTGCCACAGTACAGGAGATACTTCACAAGTCATGAGATTTTTCCCATTACTCCTCCTGTGTGGTGTGTCAGGTAGATTGTCTTCCCTTGTTGTTGTTTTTAATGCATCAAGGTACTCAACAGCCAGGGTCTTTAATGCTCACATCACCAAGTCTTACATTCATCACCTCTATTTGTTGATGTCTAGTATATTTCTTGTCTGGAGTCCACATTTAGAGATTTTAGTTGGTGAAGCGCAGTAATATACGAAGCACAGTAATACATGAAGCGCAGTAACACATGAAGAGCAGTAATACACGAAGCACAGTAATACGTGAAGCGCAGTAGTACATGAAGCACGGTATTACACTACAACATCAACAAGATTAAATAAAGAACGATAACTTCCCCATCTTCTTGTGTCCAGTATGGCCTCCACCACCACCATGTACACAAACTTCCCCCCAAAAATTATCTTTACGGATGAGTCAGATGAATTTTCAGATTGAACATTACAAAGACTCCTGTTGTTTTTCGATAGGGTTGTCAAAATCCTTCGTCCGTTGTGTCATATTGTCTAACACAAAATCGAAAAGATACCTTGTACACCCCTCCTCGCCGCCTCCTTGCTGGTCCCCCAAACGCCTCTGATAATTTAATTCGTGGCAGCACATGGCTCAGATCCTCGTATGTTAATGTTCTTCGCTTAATTAAGAATAAATGAACGCCTCTGGTTACGACCATAATAGTCTCAGGGTAATTTTGGTGCCATTTTAGGTGTTAATTTTTTTATGTTATGGTTTAAAGGATGTAATCATTTGTGTTCTTGTTGCTTCAATGAGAATAATAATAAGATCCTTGATATTCCTTAGTCCATTATGACAGTAGAAGACCCCAACAGAAAACAGCGACAGTACGAGCAATCATCATAGCCAGGAGTTTTATTACATCCTGCAATGACAAACTTACCGAAGTTATACGCCAGATCAGACGAACATTGCCGCCTTCCTCTTACACAGACGCCCCTCTTTAATGCACATGAAAATAACATCAATTAAACAGTATGATATCCACGGCGCCTTTACCTGGTCTCTAACCTGTGGGCTAATGATGTTTTTTTTTTAATTCCTTTTAATTTTTCCTTAATGTTAAAATGAGTAAGCGAACACCTGGGAACCCTGACCGCCGCCAAAATTACGTGTGGGCCAATAATTAGTAAACCCAAGATTCGACCCACAGCAAGAAATGAATTCATAAGTGTTTGTAATTAGCTGGGATCAGGTTCTGGTAATAATAATCATTCAAATCAATTCAGAAAATTCACTCCGAAGCACCAAGTATAGCAGGTACAGGTACAGGTTACAGGTTACAGGTACAGTGATAGCCACCAGGTAAATGTAGGGTTGTATGGGGCCCTAACCTATGATTTGGATGTGTGTGTCGGTGTTATTAACTCTTAAAGGTCAAGTTAGGTTAGGATTTGAATATCGGGTTAGGTTAGGATTTGAATATCGGGTTAGGTTAGCTTAGGTTTTGAATATCGGGTTAAGTTAAGTTAGGTTTGGATGTGAATATCGGGTTAGGTTATGTTAGGATGTGAATATTAATATAACCCAAAACGGGTTAGGTTATGTTAGGATGTGAATATTAATATAACCCAAAACTACATCACCTTATCATTTTGCCCTTAGTGGTATAGTCAGCCTAATTCATCACCACCCGAGAGTACATCTAAGCTAAACGAAGGCAAAAATCGCATTTAAAATTAAACAGACATAAACCAAAACGAAAAAAAAATAAGTAAACACTGTGACGGAAAAAAAAAAACTTAAATCTTAAAAAATAGGCCATTCCTTCACAACAGATAACCCACTCGTTGTAGCCTCGGTCTGCCTCCTCTATGTACTGCACAACTCGCAACTTGTTTACTTCACGGCTGAGAGATCTGTCCCTTTTCATTTTTAGTTGTTGATGACTAGTGTGTGCATCAACTCACACTGCGCGCTGGAAGTCCTTTAGTTAAATGAAGCACAATACTATAACTTCAACACAAGGGGAGAAAAATTGTTCTCCGTGAGTTGGAAGTTCTGAAACGAATAAAAAAAATCACATTCTCAGTCTCTTAACCAAATCTAATAATAACGTAACAACACTAACTTAATGAATACTATGCTTCATTGTATCAGGTTAAGTTAGATCAAGATTAAATACAGTTAGTGCATTAAATAACGTTAAATTTGTGTAGATATAGACCAGATTAAGTTTATGATGTTTCTGAAAAAATTTGAATTATGAAAATTTGTAGAATGTTTACAAAAATGTTTAAATTGTTTCTAAAAAATATTTGTAAATATTTTGGAATGTTTCTAAAAAAAATTGAATATTTTTCGAAATATTTCGAATGTTTTTAAATTTTTTTAGAATGTTTCTGAAAAAAACAGAATGTGATTTTTTTTAATTATGTGAAAAGTTTTAGAATCTTCCTTAATTTTTTATAATGCTTCAGATTTTTTTAGAATCTTACTAAACAATTTAGAATGTTTGAAAATGTCAGATTGTTTCTAAAATTTTATAGGAAGTTTCTGAAACACACACACACACACACACACACACACACACACACACACCTTTGTCTGCAAACACACACAATATATATATATATATATATACCCTGTATTTATATATGCCCCAGATAAAAAAGCCTGACAGACATACGGACAGACGTAAGGAGGGGCTGCAGAACCCGTTTGTGTATCTGCGCCATCATCATTGAGCGAGCCATAATAACAACTTTGCTACAGACAGTTTCATCTACAGCAACATTTCTTTTCCTATTACTCGTATTTGTCGGAGAAGATCAGTATCACCTCAGTAATATGTGCATCACACGACCACTAAACCCGCCCATTTGTAATTAATCGTTACCAATACCCAATAATGGATTACAATATTTAAAAATCTCCAAGAAAATAATATTCCATGATGTATGTGGGACGATCACGGATATCGGTAATGGACGACCTACGATAATTACGGGGCCATAAACTAGACTGTGCTCGACCCGGACAGTTGCGCCCCAAGCTCGTGGAGCAACAATTAAGTTTATTGAATACTGGGCATTATTAACTCCTGCTCTATCTGAACCCATCGTAGGAGGTAGCCAGCCTGTGTGTGAGAGATACCACCCACCAGTGCAACACGCCCTTGTGACCTCATCATCATCATACAGCTCATGGCAAGTGTTTCATATCCTCTCGCCACTGCTGGGTTCATAGTCTGTTCTTACGAAATATTGTTTCCGTTCAATAATTTGAGAAAACCTTTGTGGATCGGTTTGTAATTTAGTATGGATCTTCATATCACAAATATCTCGGTCGTGTTCGATATTCAGCGTTTTCCATCAATATTTACTCAAGTTATGGCCTCTGTGTGACTTCGAAATTTCAGTGGAATGAACCTCACCCTCACTCACCCTCAAGTGCTTTGCACTAGTCTGTATGGTTTGATATTCCAATTCTTTATGTTTTCATGTGTGTTACCAGCCGATGACACAGAGTTAACAATAATTTTAAGCCTTGTACTATTAAAATCTCGAGACGTGTAGATGAAAACGACTGGAAAGTTCTCGTGTCTCATCCTGACCTTGTTTACTCATGAGGTAACTCCATCACCAACACTGTACACTAAAATATGGCATAAACACGACTAAAATTTCTCCACCTTAACTTATTTATTGGTGTTGTCTGATATATGAATTAATCTAATCAACGTGCTTAAAGCCTTTAGTTGGCGAAGCTCAGTAATACATAAAAAAACAAACGATATTTCATGATTCACCAGTAATGTCACCCTGAAACACCATAATTTATAGTTCCAATTCCGGTAATATTTCCCTGACATATTAGACACACACTTAATGACGACTATTAGTTTAGTATCACAGCTGAGCCTCGACTGGTGGTGCACGGTGCAGGTTGAGGAGAATATTACAAATGGAGAGGAAGGTAGTAGCCATTTACGTTGGTGTTTACAATAAGATAATTATGACATGGGGGGTATTAGTAAAGAATGATTATAAAATACTAGTAAGGTATATATTCAGGTACTCTTTGGGTAATTAGTAAAAGATGAGTAGTATAGAATTGCAAGTAGTTGGAGTTTTTTTTCGTTCTTTGTGAGTAAGACAACATGTAGTGAATGTTAATGTTAGATTGTATGAAAATAAAAATCGAGAAATTATACCTCATGTTGTTATTAATAGTTGGGTATTATTTTATTGTGGGAACGGGTTTTGTGTGTTAGGCTTGAGGACTCTGGTTAATGATGCACGTTAAGATACTTCATGAGAACAACACGAGAGGCAAACACTATGAGAATTAAATACTTGGTCATGTGATACTAAGACTTGTTTGCTGTAGGAAGACCTTATAGCTAGGGAGGGACCTTAATACATCACGACGACCCAGATGACTGTATATTTTCCATACCTTCAGAGTTGTTGTGTTATATAGGAAGTAACATTATGTGAACGGGTGCTTCCAGACCTCGGCTGTTGATAAGATATGATTTTATTGATCTGCTTGTGTTCATTATGTTCGTCAAAAGTGAAGGAAAGACGGATATAAAAATAATATTTATAATATTAATAGTGAATAAATTATATAAAAAATATAAAGAAACACAAAGAAAAATATTTACGAAAAGGTAATTACAACCGTATTTATTTCCTTATATTATATATAAGATGGAGGAAGAAAAATAATGAATTTCGTATAAGTAATTTAACTCAAGGGAGACTCCAGACATCGAAATGGCAGAGCTAAGCAGCACTGACTGTATATTTGCATCCATCATTATAGACACGACAAATGTTGAGGTACTTGTTAACACAGCATCATTTACTACACGAGTTTCCAAGTCCATATTTATCAATGTACAGTATATTGTCCATGATGAAAGGCAACTTCAAGAAATTGGCGCTTCTGCACTACGCAAAGAGGATTTTGATTGGCTACAGCTGATCCTTCTCCACCTATCACAGAGGGAAACGTCATCGCGGCACTGTAAACAAATATGCCACGCTTGCCAACACGAGTGACAGTATTTCTATTTACTTAGTGATCTGATAATGCATATTATTAAAATACTAATACTGTTTATGTATGGAACATGCTTATAAAAATATAAATATATTGTATTGTATATTAATGATGTATTATTAAGAATGATTAGTCAACAGGAAAGTGGTTTACTGCAATGATACGGAGAGGTAATAGCTCCCGCGCTGACACGAACAAATCTTGCTTCATGACATTTATAACACCCACCCCAACTAACCCTCCAGCGATTGGTTGGCGACGACTGTAAACACCAGCAACACGTGTCTTGGATTGGTGCACCGGAGTCTGACGTAGACATGGTATAATATATTGTACTAGTTATTCATCATAATAAAACTGTATAAGTGTTGAAAATAAAAAAAATTCCGGTTTCGACGTGAACTATGTAGCAACAACAACAACACTATACTTTATGTAACAATAATTCCGGTGAGTAAGCTACAACAATTTTTAATGACCATTCTGTATACAGTACATGAAAAATAAAAACAAAGCGAAAATGTTTAAAAAAAATACAGAACAAAAAATATGTAGTATACGATAGTCTTTCTTGTACACATTCATTAACTATTTATTCAGTGTTAAATAGACAATGAAAGATGAAATTTATACGAAATGGAGACTAACATTTGGACTCACTCAGGGACACCTCATGTGACTATGACAACAAAAAGAGGGGAAACAATTTTCTTAACATAACGATGACTAATGCTTTTAAATGCGATGAAACTTAAAAAAAAAATCTTGTTTTACTCACTAACGCTGTACTCTATACATGTACCCATAGCATATTATTGTTTGTCTTTTCGATGCGATAATCCGAGAAGCGTTAAGTATTCCCTGGCCATAATGCGGTCGGTGAGTCACCCACTGCTGTTGTGATATGAGTCAATGAACATAAAACAGCTAATGCAGTTTACTCAATTCGTTTCCCAGTCGACACAGCGTCGCCTACCCGCCCGCTCTACCGTCCACCGGAACAATAAAGTTCTCTTTAATGTGAGTCCAAGTATAGAGCGGAGGTCCCTAACATAGCATTACTATCGCTACCGGCGACTTTCTAATAATATAATAAGACTGGTTAATAAAAAATTGCAGCCATCTTCATTATTGGTTTTGGCAGAAATACACCATGTAAAGCCACTAACTGGTTGTAACAGCGCGCATTAAGTGGCGGCCACTGATATGTGGTTATGGTGGGTGACAATCATAGTCATTTGTGTTTCTGTTTGTCATAGTTATTTCCCGAATGCTAATCTTGTCCCACGCACCAAGTTCCTCGCAGCATACCTTAATGTTGCCCCCAACCTTCCCCAGTACCTACCTGGACACACGACACACCGCTCGGGACGTATCGGAGAGTCGCCGCTGATACAAGTGACGGCGGAAGCGTTACGAAATGGTGTTCAGAACTCAAAGTAATGAATATTTTCTTATTTATTTATTTTTTGGTGTGTGACATTGTAGATGAGGAGTCACAACAGTTAGACGAATCGCAGCTGCTACAGTGACACTGAAAGCTGTATTTTTGGTGTTACTGCAAGACATTTTCTGTTTTAGTGCAGGAAGCTGGATAGAACAGCCACGAGTGTCAACAACAGTTACCTTTGGTGTCGCTCAACCAGACGATGGTTAAAACTTATACGGATGATATTTCCATCTTTTCCATATGACAGAACATAACAGATCCCGGAAGACAGATAAGACAGGAGAGTGAAATAAAAACACACAAGTATTGAAGGGAAGAAAACAGCGGCACTTGGCTATCATACAGACTTAAACTTATCTAAAACAACACAAAATCGACGCTGACTGACACTCACCTAACTGTTGTGTCCTACCAAGTAAACCATCAATGTGTTTTATATGTTGAAACTGTATCCCTGCCCTTGGTGCTCGAGGTCCTGCCTAGAATACAGTTACCAACAACGATCATCTTGAAAACCTTTGTAAAACACGTCTTCATTTTGTTCTAGTAGTTCTGGTTACAAGAATTATCAACACAAGAGGTTGATGGTTGAGGCTTATGGCTGAGAAGTTCTATAAATGACACTTGGTTCACACACACACACACACACACACACACACACACAAATTAAACTGGATGCTTTATAAATTGACTAAAGTTAAAGAATTACTTTACACTTGAAATATTACATTGTTAAATAAACTCAATACATAACACAGACGAAAAACAATTATATCGTGATAAAAGGAACAACAATAACAACAACAACAAAACAAAGACAACAACGAAAGCAACAAGAATAGATTGTGCTGTTCTTTATTTTCTCTCTATCCTTCTATCCATCTATTTATCTTTCTCTCATTTTTAATTCCAGTTGGATTAAGGTAGAGAGGACGGTAATGGAGACACAACACAGTGAGAAGCGACAGTAAGAGACTCAGACATAAACTAAACCTAATTCTTTCCATTTCTCAATATATTTTTATCAGTTAAAATACCCGAGAACTTGTGTTGGGAGTCGACGCCATAATTTTCCAAGTGAATTATAAATGGCGATAAAATACGAATAAATAATAAGATAAACATAAAGACAAAAATGTAAAAATTAATAAAGTTTGAAAAATGATAAAAGAATTGTTCGAAAATATATTTATATGACAAGAACTTTATACAGTACATGATTTAAAATAATGAAGATGTATGTGATATTTTTTTGGTGGTATAAATTATTATTGCACTACACCAATAAGGATATATGAGCGAGAAGTTCCCCGGTTATTTATTACAGTCTGAAAATAATAAAAACAATTATTAAAATGTCAATTGTTTTTAATAATTCAAATACAGTTGAAAAACAGTGAAAATATATGAAGTTTATAAAAAAAAATTAAATTAAAATAGAAAAATTAAAATAAAACACTAAAAATATGAGAATAGAATTTTAGTTTGAACCAAAAATAATAAAATATGTTCCCGGGTAATACTTGAGATGGGATGGGGAATTGGAGGCTAAAATTTTGTTCACATATTTATCAACGTTTATATGTAAAATTCAGGTACATATTTAATACTATAACTCCCTTGCTGCTCAGGTTGTCAGATGATAATAGTTTAAACATTTTATATTTGAGGATTTGAGGACGGTGCTTTATAACATCAGTAACAACAAAAACATCATCAGCAAAAACATCATCACTAACAATAACAATAACAATGATTCATTCTACACAACAACATCAGCAACAACATAGACAAAATACAGCTACAACAACAAATCATATTTTACAACCCCAACAACTACCAACGTAAGTCAAAATATTAAGTGACAATTTCTAACTATATACAACCAGAAACACTTAAAGTTTGTCAAAGTATTATTCCATTCCTTCAAATTCTACCAATTATGTGCCGGCTACCACAACCCACGTCTACATCCATCTTACCGGAACCCATGTACTAGAAACCCATATCTGAAACCCTTTTACTAGAAACCCATATCTGGAGCCCATGTGTTAAAACTCCTATCTCAAGTCCATGAACTAAACCCACATCTCCAACCCATGTACTAAACCCACGTCTCTAACCCATGTACTAAACCCACGTCTTCAACCCATGTACTAAAAACCCCGGTACTACAAACCCATATCTGGAAGCGAATTTAAGAGCTCTGACTTGAGACCGATAAAGTATGAACTGCAAGCACACACATATATATATATTTTTTTTCTATACGAGAGGAATTTATTGATATCCAATGGTAGTGTGTTGAGGGGAGGGGCTTATAGGTGTCGTGTACTGCCAGCTGTTACTATATACTGAATTATCCTGGGAAAAAAACAAACAAAAACATTAAATTTCACGTAATCAGTTTTTTTTCTTCTTTGCATCGCGTTTGTTATGTAAAATTCATCCGATTTTTTTTACTATGGACAATAGAATATCTTCAATTAATATAATATGGTGCAATGTGACAATATGAAATAGTTGTTCAATTAATTTAGTCTAACTCTCCACCCACTTCCTACCCCCGACTCCGTCTATTCCACCCCCATCCCACCCCCGCTGCCCATCTCCCAAACCCACCACCTCTTCACCCTACCCCATTTAGTATACCCACCTCTCAACCCCGCTACCCACCTTCTAAACCCACCTCTCCACCCCTCAATCCCCTCCATCTCATCCACCAGTGCCACCACCACCATCTTTTCCTCTTCAACAATCCTTCCCTCTAGTTCCCTTCCTCCCACCTCCCTCTTAACTCCCCTTACGTCTGAAGAACCTCCCATTACCCCTTTTCCAGTATCAAATGGTTTACCTTTTTTTATTTCAATATTAAGTACCCGTAGTAGGTCGATTAATTGTCCTTCCCACCACGCCTCTCAGACCATCACCCTTCCTCTCCTACCCTCTATCTCTCCTCCACCATTCCTTCATTTCATGTTTTTATTCCTCCTTCTCATCCTCCTCCTCCACGTCTTCCTTTATTTGGGGAATTCAACCCTTTTCTACAATCCAATGCTATACTACCACTATTACCCCCCACCACTATTACCACCACTACTACCACTATTACCACCACAACCAACATCAACACCCTCACCAACCCTTCCCCTCCTCTTCCCCTTTCCGTCCGTCTGGAGAAGGCGGCCTTATAACACTGGTTTATGTTGTTTTTATGGCGTCTTACGGCCCAAAATGTCGAATTGGGGGTTTTTATTCTTGACAGATTCCGCTTATTATTCCCCGCGGAGGATGCTATCGGTGACTTTTATTTGTCGGTTGTGAGGGGGACGAGTCACGCTGGGGCCGCCGCGACGCCATCGACACACACACACACACACACACACACACACACACACACACACACACACATGCACGCACAACTATTTTTACGGTCCCCACCAGACACACACACATCCAGTCCCCCTCATACACACACACATCCAGTCCCCCACACACACACACATCCAGTCCCCTCACACATCCACCCCTCCACACACACTCACAACTCTGTTTTACGCCCCCGGCCAGACACTCTCACTCACACACTCGTAAACTATATATCAGTCCTCCACCAACACCAGAATATTTTTCTTTTTTCAGGAGTGTTGGAGATAGACCTTACAGCCAGGACCAAAGTTGGATACATTTTTGCGGGGAGTAAAGTTCCTGGGGAGGGAAGGGAAAGGGGAAGGAGAGGGAAGGGGCAAGGAGGAAGAGGGAAGGGGAAAGGGGGGGCAAGGAGGGAAGAGGGGGGGGAAAGGAGGGGAGGGAGGGGGAAGGGGAGGGGAGGGGGAAAGGGGATAGGGGGGAAGGGGGGAAGGTTTAGTTTAGAGAGACTGTACAGTACAGTACAGTCTACCACCGGACACAACCCTGCCTCCCCCTCATACCCTAACCTATAAAAGAGCATTAAGACTTTAAGTAACTTCTGATGGTAGGATTTTCTCCACTTTATTATTCTCATGCCGAGATTTTGTCCAGAGTGGAATTATCTTGTTGGCTACAGTCCGTGGGTGGGGGTGGGGGTGGGGGTGGAGTGGGGGTGAGGTGAGGAGTGTGGTGGGGAGGGGTGGGGTAATATAGTGCTACCAACACCTGCCCGCCGCCACCCTCCGTATGTTGGTACAGTGTACATTAGGGAGCACCTCGCTTCTCACGACTCTACTTCAGCTTTACCTATCCTCCAATCCATCATATGTGAAATAAATATGTAACAAGTTGATAACCTTACCTACAATGTACCATGCACCTGTTATGTACCGTTCACCTACTATGTACCCGCTATGTAATATATAACTGATATTTACACTGTACCTGATATATTATATAATGCACCTCCTCATATCAACACTATGCTATTTGGATATTACGCTGCCCTTGTGTTCATCAGGAGCTTTTTATATACCAATACCATATCAATATTATCAGCTGTGTCCAATTTCTATCTTAATTTTTTTGGCTATTAAAATTAAGTAATAAAATATTTAGATACATTTCTACATATGATTAGGATAAACCAGCAACTTTACATTATTATTACTATTATTATTATTATTATTATTATTATTATTATTATTATTATTATTATTATTATTATTATTACTAACATACCTTTGCTGTGAACTTAATTATAAACTTGTACCTGTATTTATATTTCTGAATAAAATATCGGAATAAACGTGAACATAAATGATATTTGTTGTTAAAATTTACGAAAATCCTGAGGAAGAAAAATAAAATATGTATTCTTTAATTAAATTACACAATAAAATTATGTGCGTGATTATAAACCAATAAAAAACATTTAAAAATACTTAAAATAAAATCTCAACTAAAAATAATTAACCAACAAAAAATCTTAAAAAATATGAAAAACAAAAATATAAATATTATAACCAACAAAAATATTAATATAAAAATACAAACACAGCAATGTATATGAAAATAAAACTAAAAATATTAAAACCCACAACAAATAATAATAATCAAGATGAAAATGAGATTAAAAAATTAATAGCAAGAAAATAATGGAATGAAAAATAAAAAAAAAATAAAATAATTGAGCCTAAGAAAAATGAATAAATAAACAAATAAATATAACTGAAAACAGAAAAAAACGAAGTAAAAATATGAAAAAAATTAAACCAATTAAACCTGAGTAATAAAACCAATAAAAAACAACAAACCAAACGAAAAAAATAAAAACAATGAAACCCAAAGAATCTAAAAAAAAAAATCACAAATAAAAGCCAACTAATAAAAACAAAATCCCCAAAACAACAAAAAATAAAAAAAAATAGTTATGTTATCACTACGCTTCCACAACTAAGGTAATTAAGCTCGTGCAGTAGTTAGTAATTACACAAGACCATCAACAATAACAACCCTCAAGAGACAGAACTCATTACACAATATTTCTTTTTAAGTGAATTTTTCTACTACAATACATATATTTTATTATTTTATATATATGTTATTCTATTAGTCTATTAAAGTCAGTTTCTATATATCTATTTATTTTTTTTTGTAAATTGTTGCGTTTTTATAGTTCAAAATGTGATAAGGATGACGAGAGAGTTAGACACTTTAAGACAGCGTCAATATTATACATAAATGTTTCCTAATGGGGGTATTATTAATATTATTTATTATTATTATTACTATTATTATTATTAATATTATTATTATTATTATTATTATTGGTATTATTATTATTATTGTTATTATTGGTATTATTTATTATTGTTTATTATTATTTATTATTATTATTATTATTATTATTATTATTATTATTATTATTAATGGTATTAGTCTTATCACATCACTGGTAATAAGGTAAGCCAGGTGCATCTTTCTAATAGTTGATGACAAGTGTATTTATTTCGACTTAATGAAGCGCAACAATACATTATAACATCAATATTCAGATAAATAATAACTACCGGTTCATAAAGGTGTTGCACAATATTATAAAATGTGCAATAAATGATTTTTTGATGTCAAGGAAATTTACAAGTTCATAAAGGCGTGAAATTTAAAGATGTGTCCTTCAAAGTTTTGTGAATTTCTTTAAGTGAAAACTAAAGTTAGAGTATAGAAAAAAATAAAATACAGATAATTTTCCTTGAGAATAATTTAGCCAAAAAATCTGTTTTATTTATATAATAGGAAAGTATTCATAAAAGGATAATTATTATGATCTAAAAATTATAGCAATGTTTCCCGTAACGACACATCTCAGTTGATAAGCCTCTTGAGTACAAAACTGACACACATTATGTACCGCATCGCCTGGTGGTCATATGCAGTGATCGTATAAGTTTATGTGAGTTACTGGAGGCAGGATGAGGAGCCGCGGACCGTCAGTAGCGGCGGCAGGACCTGATCTTTAGCTTAATGGGGTAATGAAGAAGCAGGAGTTATGTCGTGTGGCGCCACGCTCCAGGCACACATTTGTTACTTGCTTTACTGAGCATAAATATCATAGTGTTGCAGTCTACACTAACCCTTACGATAACCAAAACCAAACTAACCTAACCCTAAATAATCTAGCTCATCAGTATTCAAAGCGAACTTAACATTATAGACCAACTAACTAAGCACTATCCTAAGCTAAATTAACCTAACCATATCAACCCAAGCGGAACCTAACCTAATTTATGAGAAATTTCGATACTTGATATATTTTCTCCTTTACATAACATCTGGACCAAGACAACGAACCACTGCTGCTCCTCCACCAGCCGACTCACTTTATAGACGATTAAAAAAATATACAAAATGGCGTCAAAATTGCACTGTAACTATATCTAAATGGGCTTTTATTTATATTAAAAAAAACATAATTATGATTCTCTGTCTGTCTGTCTGTGTGTCTCTCTACTAGTACAATATATCTACTGTATACAGGATCAGAAATACACCAATACATATCACACATTGTATAGAAATAATATATACGTACATCCAAATACACATACAGACAACTGCACACTAGGTATATACACATTTACACAAACAGAAAATAAATACACACATACACTCTCGCATGCAAATATACACATACAAGAAACATACGACAATAACTATACAATCACTTAAGTACATACAATGAATCCGTCCAGACACCAACTGTATACATTATGCAATAAATACACAATTCTAAACAAAATAACACAAACACACGAAAATGCAAACAAAATATCCACACACACACACACACACACACACACACACATAAAATACATACAAAATACTCAAACACACACTAGCACAGCACACACACACGCTAGCCAGGCCGCAGCTGTCCGCAGTGATGTTGGACAAGCTTATAGTCCCCCTGAGGATGTCTTAGGGAGTAATGGTTCTTCTGTGTGTGTGGTCAAGAGTCTGATTGTTTTTCCAGGTAGTAATGCACTGAACTGATAATACTTTGTTTTGTTCTGTACCTATATACTGTGTGTATAATAATAATAATAATAATAATAATAATAATAATAATAATAATAATAATAATAATAATAATAATAATAATAATAATAATAACAATAATAATAAAGTCTGCATAACTGATAATAATAATGATGTTAATAATAATATTAATAATAACAGTAGCAATAATAAAAAAATAATGAATAGTAATAATTATAAAAACTAAAACTGTACCTATTTAAAATAAATATATCATATCAATGGTAATATTCAAAATAACAACAACAACAATAACAATAATAATAATACAAATAATAATAATAATAAAATAATAATAATAGTAATAGTAACAACAAAAACTATACTAGTACTACTATTACTACTACTAATAATAATAATGTGAAGCTAGAGACCAACCCCTGTGTACCAAATCGTGAGTTAACTAATTCACATATTTTAAGGCCATAATGGGTTTGTCGTGTTCCTGAAGCTAAAAAGGTAAAAGTCATTGATTACATTCCAACACAATTCTCATTTTAAAATACACAAAATTGGAATCATTATCTCTTACTCATCTGACTGTAATAACTATTGATTTTAATGGATTTGGAGACGATAATAATAATAATAATAATAATAATAATAATAATAATAATAATAATAATAATATACTTCCTGACTAAGACCCACTACCAAATATTGTTAGCCCTTCTGACCTCTCAATTCCCAACAAGTTTCCCCAAAGAAAAAAATTACACCCAAAAAAAACGAAGAAATTATCAAGAATAGAATTTAGATTTAATCATTAATATTTTTTTTATGGGGGGAAATTACATAAGCCAGGTGTAGCTATAGTTATTAATGACTAAAGTGGTAGAAACAGGTGTGAAGTGTAAGGTGAAGTGTAAGTGTGTCGAGTGAGTGTGTTAGGTGAAGTGTGAGAGGCGTGTAAAGCAAGTATGTTATGAGTGTCAGTATCTTGTAAACAATTTATTTTATCCTAAAGTACTTTAAAAATTAATAAATAAATAAATTAATATAAATAAATAAAAATTATACACGAACATTAGAGAGAGAGAGAGAGAGAGAGAGAGAGAGAGAGAGAGAGAGAGAGAGAGAGAGAGAGAGAGAGAGACTCGTATTTACATATCGACACCAAATGTAAAAAAATTCTCAATGTGTATTTTCTCACCCACTTGTAGGTACTGCGTCACGGCCTGGACAGACTCACCCACCCCTGAGACTCACCTGTACGTACACACACACACACACACACACACACACACACACACACAGGCAATGGTAGGAGGGTCGCTATAGTGTGTGGGGTCATCAAAGTCGGTCTCTGCATCTCACTCCTTCAGAAAGGTTAGGTGAGACATGTTTGTGTGTGTTTGTGTATGTGTGTGTGTGTGTGTGTGTGTGTGTGAGAGAGATTCGGCTTCCAGAAGTACACTTGAAACTCCTGGAGACAATGTTATATTTACTGTCTTGGGTGACGTAATTGTAACTGTTTTTTTTTCTTTACACACATATACACGCGACACACAGCAGTAGTCCCACATAGATGCCCCACACAACAGCCCCGAAAAACAGCCCCACACCGAAGCCCCGAACAGCCCCGCACCGCAGCCCCCACACAACAAAGGTGACCAGAAGCATCTCACTATATAAATAAAACTAAAGATACTCTCCACCATAAATGCTTTTCATCCTTTCATGGGTCGCTGTCAGTATTAAATTTTCTTGGGTGAAAAATCTTATTAAATTCCTCCCGCTTCAATAGATCCACTGCCACACACAACACTTCTTAACAAACACGTGTCCATTGACTTGTAACTCGATGAACACCGACGGAGGCAAGTAACAAGTAACCTTCTTTTGATAGAGGGAAATAGTTTGAAGTGTAAAGAAAAATAAAGGTTTATACAAGAAAGATAAAACTTCAGTACAGGTGACCAGGAGTTAGAGAGATGGGGAGGTGTACGCGGGAGCCTTCACCACCGAACTGACCACATGAGATGGGATACAGGTGAAGCAATACTCCAGCTGCCTCCACACCCATCTCCAGCGGGACGACTACTCTTACCACTACTTGACGCTGACAAACGACATATTGTCTCGGGGTAAAATGATTCCTCCATTAACTGTGGAAGGGTAGCAGCGGGGCCCAGGCGGTGGTGGTGCTATTAACATTATGCATAAGAGGCAACGGGATCAAGATTCTCCGAGTTCTCCTGCAAAATATTCATCACTTACTTTTGTTTTCATGTTCATACGCGGTGTTATGGCGGTGTTATGGGGGATATATTGTGGCAGTGAGGACTAAAGAGGGCAATGAAGCGTGTGTGTGTGTCCGTAAGATTATGGGATCTTAATGGCAGCAATTCACCTGGTCACATAGATGCCTGGCAGGTACACCACAAGGTCAGGTCGCAGTCTGTAAATCACAATTATGCATCGGCAAAAAGACAGGAGGGCCACCCGTACTGTAATGGCTGTCCCCTTACCTCCTCCTCTTTGCTTTTAATTTCAGCTGGCGGAGCAGAGGGCGGGGATGGAGGGGGGGTCTGGAGGAACACCAAACCAACTGACTCGTGTAATCTCAACAAAGCGATCAAACTGCGGAGCTGTGGAAGATCCGGGTGGCTCAGCCGTCCCCATCGTCGCGGATCTGAACGAGGGGAAGGTTCACGTACACTAGCTCAGTCTTCACTCCGGGACCAGGAGGATTATCAACTTCTCTTAAGTCGACATCAAAAGAAGTTTTGAAAAGCAATTATACCCGCGGCAAATCACTCCTCTTGTTGTGAGGCCTGAGACACACACCGGGTGATGTTGCCCTGAGACACACTGGGTGATGCTGCCCTGAGACACACCGGGTGATGCTGCCCTGAGACTCACCGGGTGATGCTGCCCTGATACACACCGGGTGATGCTGCCCTGAGACACACTGGGTGATGCTGCCCTGAGACACACTGGGTGATGCTGCCCTGAAACATATGCTGCGAGACACACTGGGTGATGCTGCCCTGAGACTCACCGGGTGATGCTGCCCTGATACACACCGGGTGATGCTGCCCTGAGACACACTGGGTGATGCTGCCCTGAGACACACTGGGTGATGCTGCCCTGAAACATACCGGGTGATGCTGCCCTGAAGCACACCGGGAGATGCTGCTCTAAGACACACCGGATGATGCTGCCCTGAGACACACCGGGTGATGCTGCCGAGACACACCAGGTGATGCTGCCCTGAGACACACCGGGTGATGCTGCCCTGAGAGACACTGGGTGATGCTGCCCTGAGACACACCGGGTGATGCTGCCGAGACACACCAGGTGATGCTGCCCTGAGACACACCGGGTGATGCTGCCCTGAGAGACACTGGGTGATGCTGCACCTCGCTGCTCTACGTGAAACAAGAGACAGCAATCGCATAATGTTGATTACAGGGTAGGAGGTCCCTCACTCTCCAGCCATATCTGTAATTACTGCTGTAATTTGTCCTATTTTCTACGCTCCTCTGTGTCTGCATTTCACATACAGATGTAATTCTGCAACTGTTATTATACTTTACTGATATTATAATTATCATTATTATAGTTACTGTTATCATCATTACAAATATCATCCTTAATTTGAATCTACTATTATTATTACTATTACTCATTAGTCTTATTAATTATCACCAACAAATATGTTTAGTATTTACCGTAATCATCATCATCATCATCACCACAACACATAGCAGGTTTTAGTACACGTGTAATCCTAATATTATTACACTCCCACCAGCTGCCTCACAACTCACCTCTACACACCTAGTCTTCTGTCTGTCGATTCCCAACCATTAGTACGTTAATTGGCTGGGTTAGTCAGCCTAGCGCGAGCCTCCACAGACAGGCTGATGGATGTGTTCCGCACGTGAGGGACGTTTTTTCAGGTCCGATTGAACACAGCCAATAACTAGTTCTTGATTACTCTAGTTTTTCCCTCTAACTGCGGTTAAGACAATGTATCTAATCTCTGCAACCTTTGTGTAGTTTTGATGCCATTTGGAGTCCTGGGTTTACGAACTCTTGTGAATTTAGACATCTATCTGTGAAATATATGAGAATTTTCCTTATATAATCCTCACTGTTACTATTACTAATTCAAAATATTTCACGTAATTTTTTTACCGTAGATTCCCGTCACTGTTTTTTGGGGTATTAACATTTTATAATTACTTCTTTAATCTCGTAAATCATTTTGAAGAGATTATGTCACATTCCTAGGAGACTTCCAATCGTTAGGTGGAAGGAACCAAGGTTAATCTCACATAGGCTACAGTAGATTCTCCTCTCACTCTCTCCAAGTCATTTAGAACAGACTAGTGCTGGCTGCTGTGGTGCTCTTCTACAACAAGGCCCAAAACGTGCGCTCAGCCGTATACAAACACACCAAAACATATACAAACACACCCGCCCAAACACATACAGTACAAACACACAAACTCAAACACATATAAACACACACACACACATATACAAACAGACAAATGCATACGAACATATACAAACTACAGTCACAAACACATACGGACAAACACATACACACTCTAATGAATACAAACACACTCAAATACGGACAAACACACTCAAATACGGACAAACACACTCAAATACGGGCAAACACTCAAATACATACAAACACACAAACACATACACTTAAATACATATAAATACACACACACACACACGCACACACAGACTCTCTCTCTCTCTCTCTCTCTCTCTCTCTCTCTCTCTCTCTCTCTCTCTCTCTCTCTCTCTCTCTCTCTGCAGTAATAGGCGTGTAAGGTTGAGTTACAAGAAGACCCTTCAATATATATCATTATTATACCCACTATATTATTTCTCATGACTGTCACAACATTTTTTTTTCAACCACTGTCACCAAAGTCACCATTAACACGTTCCTATCACCATCATCTTAACGATCACCATTACTGCCATCACTATCACCTTCATTATGTCTTCACCGCCCATCTTTCACCTATCTTCCACCACCATCATTATCATCTTTCTCCCTCACACATAAGACTACTATCATTATGTCACCATCACCCTACAGGCACCATCAGTCACCAAGCTACTCACACTATCATCAAGATCAGTGTTTTTTGTTATTATCGTCATTGTTATCATTTTCACCATCACTGTCATTATCATTACTATCATCATTATCACCTATATCATCACTATCACCACCATCAACTTATCATCGTTATCATCATCATCATTTCCTCATAACCACTATCATCTTTAAACACCTCCCCACCACCACCACTATCATTTTCACACCTCACCACCACCATCATTTTCAAACCTCCCCACCACCACCACTATCATTTTCAAACCTCCCCACCACCACCACTATCATTTTCACACCTCCACACCATCATCACCATCATCATTACCACCATTAACACACTAACACTCTAAACAGAAGAAGGAAAGCTTTAATCACACACAATGGAAGGTATCGGGGATAAATCGTTCCTTCCTGTCAGCTGCGGAAATGGCGGGCTTTTTTCCTGCATATGTATTGGATATAAACGACAAATTCTGTAAGGGAAATTTTGCGGGTTCTCGTTCTCTTCTCGGTGAATGATAAACTCTTATTTGCAAGTTGGGTTGAGGTGAATAATTCGCCTATTTCAAAGATCAGAGCTGAAAAATAGGGTTGCATCTGCTGGCTTGTGGCGTCGGACTGAAAAAGGATTGCGTTATGGTGTAGTGTTTTCTATATAAGAGTTAAATTTTTATACATATATAATGTATAATGTGTAATGTGTAATGTATATACAATTCATGCCGTAAAATTGAAAAAAAATGGATGAAAGTATAATGCATAAATGTATAACAGCTTCAAGTAAATATGTAATAATGTATCTATCACTGTGATGAAGAATTAGACGTACACATAATTACATGTAATTACGCGGACATGGTGTGAAGGGTGACTTGCAGTACGCGGGGTGTAATTATTGTATTAAATAAAGCATCGCGGCAGATAATGTCGACTATTATAACAATGGCCAACGACTTGTCTTAATTTATGAACATATTTACTGTATATAAATTCATAGACTTTTATGTGATGGAATGTGACATGAAGATATGTAACGTGATGTGATGTTATGTAACGCCAAGGAACGTATACTACAACAAGATATAACGCGAAGGAATGTAACATGATGACAGGTAACGCGAAAAAATGTAACGTAACAATTTGTACCGCGGTAAAATTACAGTGATAATATATTCAATTTTTTATGTTGATCTTCGTTTTACACACACACACACACACACACACACACACACACACACATCAGAGTCCACTGTTCCCTCCCTCCCACCTCTCCATTACACTCACCACAAAGACTGAATGAACGTCACGACACCAGCGACCTCTACCACACCTCACGACAGACCTTCACCCAACCTTACAAATAACAACTAAAAATAATTTGTTTTTATACTATTTATACACCTTGAAACCTTTTAATTATATACACCTGAGGAAATTAAGATCTTGATATCAACACCTGAGACATTTCAATAAACACTTTTGATAAATTACCTTTTCTATATGCACTTGAAAATCTTTAAATAAATGAACTTGATAATTTAAAAGGTCCAAGTATCTATACACTTTGAGAACATCTGATTATATACACTTGCAATCTTAAGGAAGTCTTAACTTAATGCACTTTAAGGCTTGTAGCTGTATATGTACCTTAAGGGTTTTTTGATAATATGCACTTACGACCAGACGAAGACATTCCTTGAGGGACACGACCAAGGGTGACGAGGATGGTGAAGGAGGACCTGCTTCTGACGGAGCCCTGAGGTGCGGTGGCCACTACTGCACCTCAGGGTACTACAGCATGTGGCCGCAGTACTTGAGGTTGAACTTAAGTCACTCTGCATTGTGCCTGGCGCCCTGGACACTACCCTACGCTTTGAACACTCCACACTGCGCCCTGGTCACTACACTGCGCTTTGAACACTCCACACTGCGCCCTGGTCACTCAACACTGCGCTTTGAACACTCCACACTGCGCCCTGGTCACTCAACACTGCGCTTTGAACACTCCACACTGCGCCCTGGTCACTTAACACTGCGCTTTGAACACTCCACACTGCGCCCTGGTCACTCAACACCGCGCTTTGAACACTCCACACTGCGCCCTGGACATTCAATACTGCGCCTTGGTTACTCAGCACTGCGCACCTGGACCACTTGTTGCGACCAGCAGATTACTACCTCTTCAATACCAACGACACTGACTTCTCCCGCACAAAACTGACTAACTGGATACCCTTAGCACATCCTCCCTCACACCTCACACCCTCCCTCACATCCTCCCTCCCACCCCACATCCTACCTCACATCCCCCCTCACACCTCACACCCTCCCTCACACCTCCACCCTCCCCTCACACTTACCACTGACTCAGTTACGTGGTTAAGAACAGCTTATGATGTAATTACACGTCATTCACCTGTAGATTATATGAATACAGGTACAAGTAAATGAACATCTGTAGTCACTTCCGGTGTTACCTACGAAAACGATGGCTTAATGTGGCTACACTGTACATCTCACCACTGTTGCCAGATCATTCTAAGCGAGGAACCCCTAAGTAGTCTTCTCCTCGGGGGCTTATTTTACTAATTATATAATTCGTCTATAATCTCTATATACATCACGGAATTAAAAAAAAATATTTCCTCTCTAAATAAAATTAAAAAATATAGCCACTTTCCATCTCCAAGTCTCCATTACCGAGTCGTTCCTATTATAACTTATTTCCTCAATTAACTGTCACATTGAATTTTTTTTTTTCTCTCTCTCTGTCTCTCCGTATTGCATCTGGGGTAGACTGAGCGGGGCAATCTGGTACAGCTGAGAGAGAGAGAGAGAGAGAGAGAGAGAGAGAGAGAGAGAGAGAATAAAGAAAGACATAGATAAAAAAATAAAGAAATAAAAAACAAAAAGACATCTAAAGAGAGAGAGAGAGAGAGAGAGAGAGAGAGAGAGAGAGAGAGAGAGAGAGAGAGAGAGAGAGAGAGAGAGAGAGCGAGAAAGAGAGAGAGAGAGAGAGAGAGAGAGAGAGAGAGAGAGAGAGAGAGAGAGAGAGAGAGAGAGAGAGAGAGAGAGAGAGAGAGAGAGAGGTGGTCGGGTAAGGATAATGGGTAACGGAAGCCTCCTTAATAATTCCATCCCAGGAAACTCAAGGTTATAAAACTCCAATTGCCTGACATTTGCGTGTCCCTTTGGCCGTCCAATATTCATTATTCATTGTTTATGGCGGAGGTCCTGGTGCAGTGGAGTCGAGTAGCCAGCCGCCTCGCCGTCAGCTAGTTCCTCCTGCAGGCAGTGATGACGGGGTGTTACTTCTGCAGGGTACATGATTCTGCACAGTTTGGTGGTGGTCGTGTGTGTGCTGTGTCGTGAGCTGTCCTGTAGGTTGTGGTGAGTTCTGCAGGTTGTGGTGAGGTCTGCAGGTTGTGGTGAGGTCTGCAGGTTGTGGTGAGGTCTGCAGGTTGTGGTGAGGTCTGCAGTTTGTGGTAAGTTCTGCAGGCTGTGATGAGGTCAGCAGGTTGTGGTAAATTTTGCAGGGTGTGAAAGTGATTCTCTGAGCTGTGACGACTCGACCATTCATAACAAGACCATTTATTCAGTTCCCACCACGTCAATATAATACCTTAACTATTACCGTAATATTAATAACAACAAGCAAGCAAACAAAACAAACAAACAACAAATAAACAAACAACAACAAATAAACAAACAACAACAAAAACAAAAAACAAACAATCAATCAGAAAAGGAAACAGATCCCTAAATCCATGAAATTCCCTTGAAATAAAAAACATAAAATAAATAAATAAATCCCTCATGCCCAAACTCATCACTCAGTTAGATCAGGAAAGGCTGTTTTATACCCAAGTCAATAATAACACCACAGAAAATAATATAATACATAACTGATATATATTACTATGACAATATATAGATTGGTTAATAATTAATAACAGATTTTTTTTTCAATTATTCAATATATTTGCGTTAATAAATTTTCAATTATTATGTAACATTAATTTGCATATGTGAAAAAAGCTATATTATAAGAATTAGTTCATTATGATGTATTATGAATTGGGAATGATATTGTTAAATGTAAATAAGAGAATAACAATGTTGAGTATTTGAATAACAGAAAATAACACAAAATTGATCAAATGAATAACAAAGAATAACACCAATAAACTGAATAAAAAAAAAACACACACAAAGGGGAAAAACCCTAAGAATAAAGACGATGAATAAGACGGGTCAAATGAATAAGTGAATAACCCTCTCATAAGTCCTCATCAAGTGACCCTCATAACCACAAGATGTCAGCTGAGACAAAAAATAAGGAAATGTTGTCCTGTTCCTTCATGGCTCAGGGCAACTTATATGTCTCAGGCGGAGCAATAAAAGGGTAGGTCCTCAGGTTGGTTATGGGTGTAATTAAAAATAATGAATGTACTAATAATTTTTTGCGAAGGTTAGTTTATGGAGAAAAAAATAAGGATGTTATTTTAATTTATGGTCGGTGGATAATAAAGTGATTATATTGTCACTGAGGTATAATAATAACAATACTAATAATACTAATAATAATAATAATAATAATAATAATAATAATAATAATAATAATAATAAAATAATAATAATAAAATAATACTACAACTGCTAACAACAACAATAATAATAATAACAATAACAACAATAATACCCAAACCAGTATTACCAGATCAACATAGCATCACAACAGCTAGACTCATCACTGATCAAGACCACAACACATACAGCACAGAGCGACAAGTAATGAACGAGAGACAAGGAGATCTGATGACTCTACCTTGTGTATAAAATATTAAGTAACATCTAATATTTTTCCTTATCTACACTTTCCTTGTATCATTCTTCCCTTCCTTCTCCACCTCCTCCTTTATTGAAGTTTTTCTCTGTTGATTTATTACCTGTACAAAAACTGGACGAAAATGGAAGGAGGGAGGGAGGGAGGGAGGGAGGATGGAAGGGAGGAAGGGAGGGATAGATAGAGACGGATAGACAGATAGTTGAGTTAAACCGATAGATAAATAAATAGATAAATGATACATAAAGAAGAATAAGAAGTAGAAGAGAGAGAGAGAGAGAGAGAGAGAGAGAGAAATAAGATTCATCCATACTTGACTTCCTGAGCGTCGTGTATTACAGTGTATGATATTGATGACTGACGGCGCATCGTTGTAGAGAATAATAAATAAACCCATACGAAAAAAAAATATGACTGATATACAATGAAATGCAATAATTGAAGATAAGAGCATATGAGAAAGGGATTGGGAGAATGGTGGGTATGGAATAATGGATAATGAATGAGAAGGAATAACTTGATAAACGTCTGGTATAAGTTAAAGAAGCGAATTTACGTGTTGCTTAAGATTCTTATGGAATTATTTTATCCTGATGAATTTAATATTAAAAAAATAGGGATAAAATAATTTGATGACTTACTACATCTTGACAACACCAACTGTTCCTTCATCAGTAACATAAAGACATTACAGTATAATATTTTCCCTCAAACTAAAAAAAAAAGGCAAAAAATTAAGAAAAATATCTCTTCTTTATCAACTGAATCAAAACCATATAACCTTTTGCATAATAAAATATAAAAAAAGACTCAAGTTCTACATCAGTGACAAAAGGTACAAAAAAAAGGTAGCCAAAACAGCACAAGTGACCATAAAAACAATAATGGTTATGACGTAAACACTAGGTACCCCAAAAGCTCCCCCTTGTTAACGCCTTGCTAACACCACCAACCTCCATCACTTACGTTTAGAGCGATGTCATCATGTTATACCAGCTTAATGCTAATTTATAACACAAAATTACATCCATTGGCAAGGTAGCCGTTCGTTGATGAAGATATTAACACAGTTTCCTCACCCAACCCGACAATTTTAATACATCCTGTGGACATTATTCTCACCGGTGGACGCGACACACCGACAATATTGGTAGGTGTTTTTTCCCCACTGGTTCATGAGCTGCTACAGACATAACTCGCGTTGACGTTGTTATTATCACACTCATAACCAGGTATCTACTTAAAGCGGACCTGGGCCACTTATCTACTTGAAGAAGACCAGGGCCATGTATCTACCTGAAGAAGACCAGGGCCATGTATCTACCTGAAGAAGACCAGGGCCACGTATCTACCTGAAGAAGATCAGGGCCACGTATCTACCTGAAGAAGGGCCACGTATCAGAAAGGCCATGTATCTACCTGAAGAAGACAGGGCCACGTATCTACCTGAAGAAGACCAGGGCCACGTATCTACCTGAAGAAGACCAGGGCCACGTATCTACCTGAAGAAGACCAGGGCCACGTATCTACCTGAAGAAGACCAGGGCCACGTATCTACCTGAAGAAGACCACGGCCATGTATCTACCTGAAGAAGACCAGCGCCACGTATCTACCTGAAGAAGACAGACACGTGGGAGAGGTAGCGTACGTGGGTGCAGGACTCTCCGCCTCAGCAGGTCTCAATACCGTCACCTCCACTGCAGGATATTGCCAACTTCATATCCGCTGTGATCGCTCCTGCAGGCGGTGCTTATGTTGTACGGGTCATGACGCGCCGCGGGGGGAGCTTCCTCTGCTACCTCCCCCGTAATAATGTGCCTCTAAATTAGTTTTACCTCAACAAAGAACTTTCCTGGCTGGAGAGTGTCACAGTCGGTGGTGTGAGGGAGCCGCCACATCTCACCTGTTAGCTGTTGAGATATGATGGCGTGAAGGAGCCAGGTAATGTGGTCCAGGTGTTTCCTTAATGAGCTGTTCTCTTAAGATGTCCTGATCAATTTAGATGAAAACTTTAGCGAAAAATATTTATCTCTGTTATTTTCTTATCTAGTTATTTATTTATATTTATCTTTGAATATTTATATATTTTCGTTTGTGATATTATCTAAGGATAAAAGAAATTGCTCTTTCTGCACCATAACATTTAAGAATATATTATTATTATTATTGTTATTAGTATTATTATTTATTATTATTATTAAAGATAGGCGATGCTAGACTGTAGTGAAGCGACAGGAATAAACGTGACACATGTGGGTTAATATTGTGGAAGAGGAACACCCTAAAGGAACACATTTATTATGGTAGTAAAAATAAAGGAACGACAGGGAGGAAAGTGTAAGAGTCAGTCTCTGTTTGTTCTCCATTCCGGCCACTCTGCATAATGGCGGGAAAGTGTCGGACTTAAAAAAAAATATCATTACTATTATTAAAGAAGAATTATTATCATTATATATAATACGAACAACCATTGGAAATTTACTTATATATTAGTGACAAAATAATTTCGCTAACAAGTATCCTTAAATATATACACCATTGTTTTTTGTTGTTTTTTCGTGGCGTTCTATTTTAAGGATACGGATTCATATTCGGATTCAAAATGGCTACTCGTTTGAGATTTTAGATTACTGGAATTATCTAGATTAGGACGTTCCTGTTTATATTGCGGTTGGTGGTGCAGGTGGGGACAGACACTTGCGGACACCTGCGGACACCTGGCGTTATCGTTAAGGTGTATTATCACCGAACCTCACCGGAACAGAAGCCGGTAATAACGAGAAGGGACCTGCGTAGTCTAGTGGTCAAAGGAGCATTATAAAAACGGGCTTAGAAAACGGAGGTAACAGAAACAGAGGACAGGAAGTAACGGGCATAAGACAACAGAAATTAGGACATACAACGCCGGAAATTAGGACACAAACACCAGAAATATCGGACATTAGGACACCAGCTGTTACAAAAGATCTAACTACCTGTTATGTACCACACGTATTCATGTAGATCGGGGAGCATGACATGTATTAAACATGTATATGAATGTGTGGGATACATAACATAGTGTTTTCATTCATATATGGAATAATTTCTCCAGTAGTGATTATTATTATTATTATTATTATTATTATTATTATTATTATTATTATTATTATTATTATTATATGAAAAAAAATGGTGCGCGTAACACATATTTAAATGGTAAAGGTGATGGTGGTGGTGGTGGAGGGGATGGTGGTGGTGGTGGTGGTGAGGAAGATGGTGGTGGTGGTGGGAGGAATGGTGGTGGTGGTGGTGGAGGGGATGGAGGTCTTGGAGGATGGTGGTGGTGGTGGTGGGAGGGGATGGTGGTGGTGGTGGTGGAGGGGATGGTGGTGGTGGAGGGATGGTGGTGGTGGAGGGATGGTGGTGGTGGTGGTGGTGGTGGTGGTGGAGGGAAGGTGGTGGTGGTGGTGGTGGGTGGAGGGATGGTGGTGGTGGTGGTGGTGGGAGGATGGAGGTCTTGGAGGGGATGGTGGTGGTGGTGGGGGGATGGTGGTGGAGGGGATGGTGGTGGAGGGGGTGAGACAACACCGCCCCTCCATCTTCATTATCGTCGTCAACTGTGAAATGCACTTTTGTCTCTGGCAGCGAGAACTTTACAAAAGCCATTCAGGAGAGTGGCACAAGTCTCAGAATGCAGTTTTCAAAGAGTGTTTTTTTTTCTGTTTATATAAAAAAACTACTATGGAGCTTTTTTGTCGCTTTTAAGGTACAAAGGCGAGGCTGAGGAGGGGCGGGTAGGGTGCTTGTGTTGCCTCTTCATTTACTCGAGCGATACATAGAGTCACTACCAAAGGTGCCACTCTTAGTCAACGGTGGCACTCTGGGGTAATGGTGCCACTCTGGGACTACTGTGTTATTCTGGGCCAATGGAGCCACCTTGAACCTTGAGTAAACTGTACAACTCTAGACCAACGGTGCCAACAGAGGCCAACGGAGCTTCCCTAGTTTCTCATCATATATTAAGAGAATCAAGAATAGAACAAAATCAAAACAAAAACAAACAAACAAACAATGACACTTAAGATCAACCCTATACGTGGTAAAAAAAAGCTAAATAAAATAATAATACCCAAAGTATAACTCACGCCATCAGTCCCCAACAAGTGTACTGACTCGCCCTGGTACTTGACTGAAATTATATACGTGTTTTCATATGTAATTCTTCGTTATCACTAATTCCTACTTAGTGCTATTAAGAATAATGAGTCGTTACTTTTATCTACTGCTAATATTACATCGCTTCTATTATTATTACTACTACTATCAGGCCTACTATTGCGAATACTAATAATATATCTTTTACTACTACTACTATTACAATGACTTGCACTTCTACCAGTAACTCTAATGCTACTACTACTACTATTACTTCTCCCATAATACGACTACCACTACCACTAATGCCACCACTACTATTTCTGCCATCACTACTATTATGACTATACTACCACTACTACTACTACTACCAACCACCACTACTACTACCACTCCCACCACCATCACTACAACCAGCACTACTACAACAATCACAATAACTACAACACCCACTCATCAGGTTCTTTGAGTGTCGCCCGCCTTCCCTCCTTCCCGACCGCCAGCGAATTCCCAGAAGACTGAAATATCTCGTCAGAAGAAAAGAAACTTCGAGTTAAACGTTCAAGGGTCATTAGTTCTCAGGAAAAAATGAGCGTCTATCTTGTAAGAGGGGGGGCAAGAAGGTGGGGGGGAGGAGAAGGAGGTGCCGAGGGGGTGGTGGGGTGATGGAGGGAGTGGTTGTTTAGGGGGGTGGTTGTAGAGGGGGAGGTAGTGGAAGGGGTGGTGAAGGAAGGGATGGTGAAGAAGATGGAGGGGTGGTGGTGGAGGGGGTTGTGAAAATGGAGGTGATTGGAGGTGGAGGAGGGGTAGATGGTGGAGGGGCAGATGGTGGAGGGGCAGATGGTGGAAGACCCTTCACTGTGGTCAACGCTCGTCGTCTCTTTCTTAACAATTACATCTTAAGTCTCCCCTCACCCCAAAAAAAAAATCTTTCTCGTATTCTAACTAAATCCCAGAGGCGGTTCCAGAGGGGCAAAGGGATCATGCACCCCAAAGTCGCCCCACTGAAGAGATGGAACCTTTTCGTCCTAAAGAGAGGAGTTAGTTATTCCCAGGCACCACAGTGGCCACATAACGTTACAGTACATCAGTATTCTCGACATCTCGGCTTGTGTTATTAAGCAGCAGCTCGCACGAACTTCTATAGTTATTTAAACAAAAGCTGATCCCTGTATTCAACTACCCAAACTGAACGCGTGCCTCGCCGTCCTCAGACTAGCCCAAGGATTAGCTGCCTCCTAGTCGTGAAGTACATCAGTAGCACTAGTAGTTTCCACTTCAAATGTTTATTTTACAGTATCGTACCTTAAGTCAGGATATCACTTCACTGGTATAAAGGTCAGATATTTCAGCACCAAAATGTTGCACGATTTGAGTCATTTTATGTTGGAGGGAAAAAATCTACACATTTTGGTTGAGTGTTACAGCTACGTGAGGTTTATCCCCCTCCCTAAACCCTGATGAATGGATCCGCCCCTGCTAACCTAACCTAACCTCCCTCAACTAGCGTTAACGTGATATAAACTGAGGTATTCAATCTCCATGTGTTCTGTAATTCCTCCATGTGTGAAGCAACTTCTCGGACTCCCAACCTCTTATTACTTCTCCTGAACACCACCGAGATAATGGCGTCTTAATTACGCTGAGAGTATACCCTAAATTAATTCCCTTTACGGTAAAGATAAAAGATTCTCAAAAGTTCGTAAGGTGTATTTTCCTCGTATCTAGATACGTAAGATCGCACTTAACAGCCTGACATAAACTGAAGCAAAAATACAGAACATCGAAAATGGTGCCAAAATTACATTGAGACTCGACTTAAAGTAGATACGACAATGGATTAATAATTGTTCGTATGTTGAATTTTTTCTCGTACCTGGAGACAAAGAACACCTGGATAAACCATTTAATCTAATGCACAAAAACTAAGGTCACTATGTCATTAAATTTGCCCTGAGACTCGACCTTAACTAAGAGCATTTACTGCGTGTCTGTTCAGCGACAAATATTATATACGAAAAAAAACCCAGCAATTATTCTTCAAAATTAACTTAGAACCACCAAATACTCGACAAAGTTAACATAAAAACATAAATTATTCGACAATATTAACATAAAAACATCAATTACTCGACAAAATTAGCAAAAAAAAAAAAAAACACCATATACTCAATCATATTAAAAAAAATCGACTAAATTAACAAAACAAAAAATAAATTGATAAATTAACATAACAAAATAATCGACAGAATTAACATAAAAACACAAAATAATCGACAAAATTAACCTACAACCCCTCCTCCTCCTCCCACACCCCCACCAGGTAAGCGACGAAATCAAGGTGAGAAAGCTTTGTGAACACGGACCCAGATGTGCTCATAACACCTGCGTTCTTCACTCAAACTTTTAGACATTTCTGGGACACCTGAAGTGGAGTTGCCAATAGTTATAAAAGTCTGGGAGGAAGAGAGAGGGAGGGAGAAAATGAGGGAGGACAGGTGTGAAGAAGGGAAGGAAAGAAGTGGGGGGGAACTAGAGGACAGGAGAGAGAATATGAAAAAGAATGGGAGGGGAGGAGAGAGAGAGAGAGAATGAGGATGGAAGAGGAAGAGAGAGAAAGAAGGAGGAGAGAAATGAAGAAGAAAAGAACAGAAGGAGGGAAGGGAGGGAAGGGAGCGAAGGGAGGAAGGAGATAACGGAAGTGGTAGTGGTAGTTAAGGGAGGAAGGAGGAGAATGGAGGTAATGGAACGAGGGAAGGGAGGATATGAGTGGAGGCGTTTAAGGGAAGGAAGTTTGGTGTGAGATGGTGGCTGGAAGGGCGTGGCTTGTGTAAGGAAGGTCAGTGGAAAGGAACAACGGAAGTGATGGAAAATGAATGGGGGAACGGATGGAAGAGGAATGAATTTAGACAGAAGTAAGGGAGGAAGGACAGTAGAATGGAAGGAAATACGGATACAGTTGGTAATTGCAAGTAAATAGGTTAAAACAGACCTATAAGGAAAGGAATTAAGGGAAATGAGGAAAAAAATGAGTGGAAATGAAAAAAAAATCGCTAAAAGTAGGTAAATCCCTCGAGGTGCTACAGGAAGGAACTGCCATAACTCCGGACACTAAAGACATATAAGGTAATGACAACCAAACTTATCCGAGAGCTTGTGGCATCACGTCTATTTCCCAAACCAAGTTAGAATCCATTGTTGTTTGGTTAGGTTAGGTTAGGTTAGGTTTGGTTAGGTTATAGCATGGACAAGTACGGGAGTCACAGGCAAACTTAAGGACGCACGAACAGATATATTTGAACTCTTATGGCAGGGAAGAATGGAGAAGGGGGGCGGGGAAGAAAGGTGGGGGAGAGAAGGGAGAGGGAGAGGAGGGGGGGAGGAGGTACTGAGAAGATGGAGGTGGAGGTACTAAGTTTGGCACACCTGTCTCCCTAACGAGTAACAGAAGTCTCACCTGTACCATTTTCTATTACTGTTAACGGGACACAACGCAGTACAACAGATCACTGAGCCTTCTTCAGGTCTCTCCCGGAGCACTTGTCATACACACGCACTAGACAAAACCAATAGACTACTTCTTATCAGTTTTCACAGAAGAAATTTGCGATGAAATTTTCCCTCGAGTCTTGAAAGAGTGTAGGGAACAGATTAGCGGACCCCTCGTAAACTTATTTACAAAATCATTAGACACTGGAGTTGTGCCACACTTGTGGAAACAGGCAAATGTAGTACCTATATTCAAAAAGGGAGACAGAGCATCAGCGTCAAATTACCGGCCGATCAGTTTGACGTCAGTAGTGGGGAAATTTCTTGAATCAATTAGAGCAGATAGCATCCGATCGCATCTAGAGAAAAGCAAATTAATCTACGACTCTCAACATGGGTTTACAAAGGGAAAATCTTGTCTAACAAATCTGCTAACGTTTTTTAGGAAAGTCTTCGAGGTAGTAGATAATGACGAAAATTACGATGTTATTTACTTAGACTTTAGCAAAGCATTTGACAGAGTACCGCATCAGAGGCTTCTGAGAAAAATTAAGGCTCATGGTACCGAGGGGAAAGTTTTAAATTGGATAAAATCATGGCTCACCGATAGAACGCAGAGGGTCAGCGTAGATGGTGTTAAATCTGAGTGGGGCCGTGTAACCAGTGGGGTTCCCCAGGGGTCAGTACTAGGCCCACTCTTGTTCATAATCTACATAAACGATTTAGATACTGGGATCAGCAGTGACATAAGCAAGTTTGCGGATGACACCAAAATAGGGCGGCAAATTAATTCAGGGCAGGATGCAAATGCATTACAGGAGGATCTAAATAAACTGCAGGGGTGGTCTGAAAAATGGCAAATGAAATTCAACACCAGCAAGTGCAGCGTACTTAATATTGGCAGAACAAATACTTATAATATATACAGCCTTAACAACATCAACCTAGAGAAGTCGACTTGTGAAAGAGACCTAGGGGTACTTGTAAGCCCGGACCTACGGCCTAGAAAACAGTGCGTTAATGTTCGAAATAAGGCAAACAGAGTATTGGGTTTTATATCTAGAATTGTAAGTAACAAGAGTGCAGAGGTCTTAGTGCAACTATATCTTGCGCTAGTCAGGCCGCACCTCGATTATGCGGTCCAGTTCTGGTGCCCCTATTATAGAATGGATATAAATTCACTAGAGTCGGTGCAGCGAAGAATGACATAAGAACATAAGAACATAAGAACTCCTTATTTTCTTATGTTCTTATGTTATAATATTCCTCATAGATTATTATGTAAACTGTAGTATCATGCACGTTACAAAACACTATACTGTACTTGTTCTACATTATACAAGAGTCTTCAAAAACTCTTCATTAGTAACAAAATTCATTAAATTCTCAAGATACAGAGATTTTATTTTTGAGTTATAGTGTATTGAAAGCGGCAGTTTCAGTGGAGTGAATCGTCAACACACAGTGCACGAAGCAGGCAGTGTTGTACCTCCGCTTCTTAATGGGCAATAATACACACATAGTAACTCACCAAGCCGACGTATTCCTCGGGAGAACTTGTTAAACAAATAGCGCCCGCTGCCATCCTGTCTACACTGAGATATGCACAAACAAGAGTGAGGAAGAACTGTCATACTTGTGTTAGTGAGGGGTTGTTCCTACACCCGCCAGCTTGTATAAGAAGATGTATTTGAAAAACTCCCTCACGCGGAAAAAAAAATTCGGTCAGTCAGTCAGTTAGAAGGGGACCGAGCTGGCTACTGCAGAATGTGTGTAATTAGTGTGAAGAAGTGAACGTGGAAATGGGTCCGGCACTGAACTACACCACCCACCCTTCCCCAACTGGGTCGACTTGGGGTGCCCTGAAATTAAAACAACGACCCTTATTATACGAGACGACCACTATATCCACTCAGCCACCAGACCACCAACTTGGCTGCCTGGTTCACATCCTCTCTCATACCCACCAGACACAGTCACCCAAAAATAATACCTAAATTTTAAATGATTAAAATATCATCAACCGGATATTTTTTCGATGACAAGAACGGCTCCTTACCCGGCCGTTTGTTACCAGTGATCATCGTCTCTAACAATATGTTATGAATTAGTTTTTAAAGACGGGTTGTGACTTATTTATTGTCATTATTATTGCATGGTATCCGAGTCTGTTCTGTATTATTATTGTTATTAGTAGTAGTAGTAGTAGTATTATCAGTAGCAATAATAATAGTAATAGTAGTAGTAGTAGTAAGTAAGTTGTAATATCATACCTAAACTCCTACCTACACTGCCTATCTACCTACACACTGGAGCAGTAGGTGGAGCAACTCCTAGTGTGGAAGGAGACAGCGCCAGGTATTATATACTCCTGATAATAAAGAGGTCCTCTCTCTCACAGGTATATAAGCTCATTTGCATAATTTAATTGCCAGACGCCGGAGCAAAACATATGTAAATTTACTAGTGTTCACACCCTCGTCCCGCGCACACACACACACACACACACACACACACACACACACACACACCTTCAGGTCGTGTTGTTGAAAGGTCATGTCAGATCAAGTAGCGTTGTCCTGTCAGTCATGTCACACCCAGCAGCTCTTTCACGTCACCTCTAGGAGTTATACCAGGTCAGTCGTGTTATATTAAGTAGTTGTGTCCCATAAAGCAGTCATGGCATCTCAGGTTGTTATGTTACAGGTAGCAGTCATGTCAAAACAAGATGTCATGTTGGTTTCATGTAATATCAAACAGTCATGTTACATTAAAAAAAATCATGTCACATCAGTCACTTCATATCAAGCAGTCATGTCGCATCAGGCAAGTCACATCAAACAGTCACTTCACATCAGTCACTTCATATCAAGCAGTCACGTCACATCAGGTAAGTCACATCAAACAGTCACTTCATATCAAGCAGTCACGTCACATCAGGTAAGTCACATCAAACAATTACTTCACATCAGTCACTTCATAACAAGCAGTCACGTCACATCAGATAAGTCACATCAAACAGTCACTTCACATCATTCATTTGACATCAAACAGTCACTTCAAATCAGGTAAGTCACATCAAACAATTACTTCACATCAGTCACTTCATATCAAGCAGTCACGTCACATCAGGCAAGTCACATCAAACAGCCATGTCACACCAGTCAAGTCTCACACAGCTGACCTGAGGGAGTGTAGAGCCCAGCCACCAGAGGGATCCTTACACACAAGGTCTCTCTAGTATATAATTAGACACTGTACCTGAGGCAGCACCCGGGACACTGCCTGATGCAACGTATAAGATGGTGTGCTGCCAGAAGTTTAGTGTCATCATCCACACAGACAGGTAGACAGACACATACACACAGACAGGTAGACAGACACATACAGACACACACACACACAAGGTCTAAAAGAGTGTACTATTGGTATAAACAACAATCCATCAAGAATTCATTATAAACCACGATATTGGGGAGTGTTGTTTAGTGTCCCCGGGGATGTAGTGAGAAGCCTATAGTGTAAGCTGGCTGGGGGAATCAAATCCTTCAGTAGCTCAGTCAGTCAGGAAAAGTGTTCATAAATATAATGTAAAAGTTAGGTACAAGAATTCATGTGAAGATTCCTCCCTCCCCCAAGCATATTTCACCTGATGATTATAAATTTATATACCCTAACGCTATCTGATGGGCTTAGGTTAGGTTAGGTGGTAAATCTCCACAAAATCTTGGAAGTTTATTTACATCACAGAGAGACAGACAAAGGCTATAGAGAAGAGCCTTGAGCATTCCCCGTCCCCGAGTGTACTGTGTTAGGCTCAACCATCAGGCAGCACAGCACAGTCAAGATACCATCATCTCCTCGGAGGCTACAGCCAACACACAGGAATGCCATTTGACCTTAAGTGATGCTGATTCAGAGTTAAGTAAACAGGGAAGAAAGTTACATTCACTCGAGGGAACCGATTTGAAAGGCACGACAAGATTGATGAGGAAATGAAATGCCATTCGATACAGCTCCGATACTCTCCCAAAGAGATTCGAAAACCTTAGTGTGTAGCCTTTGAGATGAAGATTAAATAACACTTTATAATATACCTGATACAAGTGAGGATTCAAAGATGGTGAAGTTAATTTGGTGTTTATGTAACAAGTTAAAAGTAATGTGACATGACTGGTTGACGTGACAGAGCTGTATTAATGTGATATGATTGGTTGACATGACTAATATTACGATGTGACTGACTGATAGGACTAAGTAACCTAACTTAACATACATTCCTCATTTAAGTTTAGGGAGTTTAAACATCAGGTGAAATAAGCTGGGATTCTTCATCCTTATGTGGTCCAAAAAATTTCAGAGGAGAAGGAACGAGTGGAGGAAGAGGGGCGATAGGTGGAGGAAGAGGGGGCGAGAAGTGGAGGAAGAGGGGCGAGAGGTGGAGGAGGGGGCATGGATGGCAGGAACGGTAGGAGATGAAGGATGTGTGGGAGGTGGGCGGAGAGGAAGGGAGAGGCAAGAGGAGGGTGGGGACTTGTTGAGGTAGGGGAGGAAGAGTCCTAGGGAGGTGGAGTGGAGGAGAGGGAGAAGGCAAGAAGAAGAGGAGGAGGAGTTAAGAAGGGTGAGGGAGGGAGCAAATGAGGTCCGGTTGAGGAGGGAGTGGAAGAGGGAGAGGGAAGGAACAGGAGGAGGCTGGGTTGAAGAGGGTGTTGAAGGGAGCAGGGGGAGGGTGGGGGAAGGTGCAGGAGGGAGAAAGGTGAGGTGGCGTTGGGGAGGATGAGAGAAGAAGTAGATGAGGGTGCAGTAGGGAGGGAGGGAACGTTCGCCTCGTACACATCTGCCGCCATGTTAGTCAACAGTAAGATTACACAAATCTGCGGGAGTTTAAATATTGAACCTGCCGGGGTCAGACATGATGATGGCCGCCCACCAAGTATTTACCCTGAAAGTTGGCGGTGGTGGGTGAAGTGAGTCAACAGCCAAAAACAATGGAAAAAGCAGAAACATGTACACTGGTTGGCTGTCATGACTGATGCTACACACACACACACACACACACACCTACCTGTTCCATGGTAGGTAAGGAACGTGAATTCTTTATTTTTTGTGTTTGTGACCAAGCAAGAAATACATACACACATAAATATTTTAGGGAATTCATTTTAACCAAACAATAATATCATTCTCGTTTTTGATCATTCTCTGTGGCCAAACCAAATCTATAAAAATATAACTTCTTTCTGGCACAACAGGAAACACGATCACTGCCTATATAATCCACATCTGGGGAGGTTATAGGTGGTGAGAGGTGATGACAAGTGTGTAGTGTGTCTCAAGTGCCTCACCATCAACCAGGAACAATGTTTTACCTGAATGTATAACTGTCCGTCTTAACCAAAGTATTTCTCACCATGACTGTACACCTGGGCCCTGTTCCTAATAGGTTCATGTTCCTAATGGGCTCCTGTCCTAATGGGTGCGTGTTCTAATGGGTCCCTGCCCTAATATTCCCCAGTTCTAATGGCCCCTGTCCTAATGGGGCCCAGTTCTAATGGACACTATTTCAATGGGTTACAGTCCGAGAGAGAGAGGGAGAGGTGTGGGAGTGTGGGGTACACCTGTCAAGAATGCTGTCAGTACCTTACACCTGTACCAAATTATTCCTCAGACAAAATAATTCCTCGGATACTGTCAACCTTCACCCTCACACCATCACCCCCACCTGCATTCTTCCCCCTCATACCGTCACCTGCATTCATCCCCTCACACTGTCACCCCACCTGCAATCCTCCCCTTCACATTGTCACCCCACCTGCATTCTTCCCCCTCACACCATCACCCCACCTGCATTCCTCTCTCACCGTCACCCACGCTTGCAACGCTCCCATTCTAATGCACCTTTTACACCCTCCCTTGTGACGGGGAAGGAGGAGGAAAGGGACGGAGGAGGGAGAGCGAGGCTGGTGAGGTGGCCGTCCTGGTGTGAGACAATAGCTGACGGGCGACTATAATACCTCTTCCCCAGCCATCATCGTCCCTGGATTAATCTTCCCGTCTCTGGCCAAGTATTACCTGAGGTGCTGCGGCGGCGGCGGCCCCTCGACTCACCTGAGGGAGTAATTGTCCTGTTCATATGAAAGAGTTCGTTCGCTACATTACACTCGCAAAACGATCCACAATTTAGGGGTCATTGTTTTTTTATAATTTTTACTTTTGGTGTCTGAGTTTCGTTTCATGTTCATTAACCTTGCTAGTTACCTGAGATTTGGGCTCTTTGGCGTCTATCTCTGTTTATACTAAGAATGGGAGGATAACTCGGGGGAAATCTCTTTTTTTCTATATTGTGAGTTTATTATCAGCGCGACCAATTACTGCACACGATCCATGGAGGGGAGGGGGAGGTCGGAGGGTCGTGTGAAGGTGGGGGGTAGGGGTGGGGTGTCATGTTTAAGGTTTCCACTTCACAGGTGTCTAGATGCTGTCATTCCTTTGGACCTGTTGTCATCACCTGGACCTGTTCCCAGCTACTCAACATCATGCTCACCAGGTCACAGGTCCCCCAGCTGTTGTCATCACCTGGACCTGTTCCCAGCTACTCAACTCACCGAGACGAATAATGTTCACCTGTATGAGTGACGCTTATTGTTCTAGCTGAAGGTTGCGTGCTGAGTCTGGCCCTTCGTGATAATACACCTCAAATTCCCTCCTCTGGCGCTGCAGGTATGTATGAGGTTGAATGTCGTGTTGTTTATACTTTCTCAATTGGCCATTCAACAGCTGAGTCGTAAATGCATTGCAGGAAGATGTCAGTACAGTCGATCACACCATGCAGCAACGTGTGGGGGGAGGAGGATGAGGGTATAAAGGAGGAGGGGGAAGAGAGGAGGGGAAGAAAGAGGAGGTGGGGAGGAAGGAGGAGGGGGAAGAAAGAGGAGGTGGGGAGGAAGGAGGAAGAGAGGAGGGGAAGAAAGAGGAGAGGAAGGAGGTAAGAATTGGTAGTTTCAGTTTAGCGGTGGCCGGCGTCTCACAGGACCAACATGTCAAGCGATAACTCTAAGTGTTGACGTCGTTTATCATCCCAACAGCACATCGGGGGAGAGCAGGTGTGTGACTAATATACAGAGAGAGTAGAGGGTCGCCACACACACAGGCAGACAGATAGGTTGCAATTACGAGGAGGTAGGTTACACATACAGGTAGGTAGGATGCACGCACGCACACACACACACACACACACACACACACACACACACACACACACACACACACACACACACATACACACACACACACACCAGCTGCGTGGGTACAAGAGGAAGAGAGGGAGAAAATTAGGGGTGTAGGTGAGGTAAGGAAAGGAGCGGACGTCACCCTAGGATTTGCTGCCACTTAATGAATTTTTGGGTGATTTGTGCCTCCGTCAGCACCCGAAGATTAACCACCTTAACCTAACCCAATCTAATATAATCTAACCTAGACTAACCTAAGCTAACCTAACCTAACCCAATCTCATATAATCTAACCTAGACTAACCTAAGTTAACCTAACCTAACCCAATCTAATATAGCCTAACCTAACCTAACCCAGGTAACGTTAAGTGAAATAAGATGGGATGGCTAATCGTCAGGTGATACAGGTGAGGGCGGGTCCTGTGGGTTTTATGAGAGAGAGAGAGAGAGAGAGATAATTGAACACCAGTAAGTAGAAGTAGTTAAGAACTGATGAAAACAAGACAGCAGTGACAACAGCCTCGTCACTCTCTCCCTCACCTACAGCCTGACTACTTTCTCACTTTCACCTACTGCCTGGCTACTTTCTCACCTTCTGCCTGGCTACTTTCTCACTTTCACCTACTGCCTGGCTACTTTCTCACTTTCACCTACTGCCTGGCTACTTTCTCACCTTCTGCCTGGCTACTTTCTCACTCTCACCTACTGCCTGGCTACTACTATCTCGTAACCTTCACTAGTTTATACCAAGAAATAAAAACCATTCCTCTGCCGGTATGTACTGCCTCACCAACTGTCTAATTCTTAATACATATCATATTTCTTCTCGTGTCTGCCCCAACCCACGCAGTCCCTCTCTCTGAATTGTGGTTCTCCTGCCTGAATTGTGGTTCTCTTACCTGAATTGTGGTCGTTCTCTGGGAGATTGTGGTAATCAACTCCCCCACCCCACATCCTGGACCACCACAGACCACCACTATTACCTTAAATGCTTAGGGACAATCTTGATGTACCAGGAGGGGTTGAATTTTGCGCTGCGTCAGTCAGATCTATGAATACTTAATCCTGACTCATATTCACAGACAGACAGATAAACAGACAGCCTACTTACAACAGAAGTATCGTATAAACCTTGAACAATCCCCGTGGACACGAGACTCGCCAGCAGTGATTGACGGTGAGGCTACAAAGGTCAGATCTAATTAATTCTCAGGTAACGGCCCACACAGGTAAACTGGGGATAAAGGTGCGAACGCTACAGTACAACCCGGGTTATCCTGATGACACGAGGTAGACTGTGTTTCCTTGAGCCAGATGACTTAGTTCACCTAGAGCAAGAAGGTATTCCTAGAGCTTAGAAATAACTGGTTAATCGCCCAGGTAAGTAATTGAACGACACTCGAGTGATGTGTTACCTGACCCCCTTGTGTTGTATTATTCAAATCCGTATCTCTAACCTTTGTTCTGTTGATACTTTGAGATATTGCAATTCTTGGGGTCAAGATTGAGTATTATATTATGTATTAAAACCGAGTATCGTGTCTCTTTCTCTTCTTGTGGTGTTTTAAGCGTTACACTCTGTCCCAAAGGAGGACCCGTGACAACACTGCCTCATTCCCACACACTCGACAACGTGATACCTGAAGGAGGGTGTAAAGAGGCTGTGGTTCGAATGATGGATATGGATGGGGAGTCTACAGGTGGAGGTGAGAGCCACAACAGGATTCTGCAGGTGGAGGAGAGAGCCACAACAGGAGCCTGCAGGTGGAGGTGAGAGCCACAACAGGAGTCTGCAGGTGGAGGAGAGAGCCACAACAGGAGCCTGCAGGTGGAGGTGAGAGCCACAACAGGAGTCTGCAGGTGGAGGAGAGAGCCACAACAGGATTCTGCAGGTGGAGGAGAGAGCCACAACAGGAGACTGCAGGTGGAGGTGAGAGCCACAACAGGAGTCTGCAAGTGGAGGTGAGAGCCACAACAGAAGTCTGCAGGTGGAGGTGAGAGCCACAACAGGTCACGGGGCAGCTCACACGTGGGGGCCAACAGTAGGAGCCGCCACTAAACGTCGTCAGAGTGAATCTGTGTCAAAATATTTACTTCTCTCAAAATCATGTCCCAGATGCAGAGGCACTGGAAGTTTTTATGTGCACTATGTGAGGCCTGGATGAAGGTTTCCCCCGGATTCGTCCCCAACGCACTAATTTAAAACTTCCCGGGAAAAACTTCTTTCCACACACCGATTTTAACCATCAACTTGAAATTCCTGTAAAAGGCGCAGAGGGCGATGCTTGGAGTGGTTTTTAAGACGTGTTCAACATCTTTGATGATTTTTCTCGGAATTCTTGGTGTACAGCGCTAAGGGCGAAATAGCAAAAGACTTCTCCAAGCCCACCAGAAGGAGGAGCTTTATAATGTGGACAAGTCTCGGGAGATCTACCGTCTAGAAAATACCCAAATAACTCTGTCGACAAAACCACAGAAATTACGACAAATCTTACAGGGTGGGGGGGGAGGGGGGGGGGTGACTCAGCGGCCCTCGGGTGTGTCTGAAGCACCTGTGAGTGTTGATGTCTGGCGTCAATATGTTGGTTGGAGATGTTAGTGGAAGTGTCAGGAATATATTATACTAAATTGTAACCAGATATTAGTTTCCAGTTAAGAGTCAAGACGAATTACTAGAAAATTTCATACAATTTTGATTTGTGATTAAGATTGTAAACGAACTGGAAACAAAGACGATTTTTATAGTCTGAGAATTTTAATCTGAAAGTAAAAGATATGGATTTTTTACATCTGGGGACAGTTTGGTGAAGTTTATTATTCAGACCCATGACGACCACCTGCTCTGCCTCCCCTACCTGGTGAGATATGGACGAGTTTTCTCCTGAAGGCAACGTGTGGAGGGAGTGGGGGAGGGAGGGCCTGTGAGCCATGAATACTGTAGGTGTTTCTCCTCCTCTTTCACGACCTCCTCTTTCTCCTCATCCGTCACCACTACCATTTTGAAGTTAGGTTAGGTTAGATTAGATTTGGTTAGGTTAGAGTAGGTTAGGTTAGGTTAAATTAGGTTAGGTTTGGGTCTATTAGGTCGAGTCTATTCAACTAGCCACGTTACATTCACGTCTCACAGTTTTTACCATTGTTTACCATTTCCTCTCCGAGTCGGGAGAAAGGTGTTCCTGGAAAGTTGGAGGGTGGGGGAGGTGAGGGTGGGGGTAGTCAGGGTGGGGGAGGTGAGGGTGGGGGTAGTCAGGGTGGGGGAGGTCAGCTTGGAGGAGAGGCGAGCGTGTGGAGTGTCCAGCGCCCTCGTCACGTGTCCGGCCAGGAGGGTTCTCAGCCCCGCCATGTACCCTCACTACCTCCTCCTCCTCTTCTCTCGTCACCCTCCTCCTCCTCCTCCTTCTCTTTCCTCTCCCCCTTTCCGGTTTTCCTTGTACTTCACTACCTCTTCCTTTTCCTCCTCCTCATCCTTACAGTCTCATTTTCCTTCTCCTCCCACCCATCTCTCTACCTTCTCCTCTTTGTATTCTTCTCCTCCTCCTCTTCCTCTCTCCGCTTCTTCCTCCTCCTCCTCCTCCTTTCAAACACCTTTTTTTTATAAGATATTTTTCTTGTTTCTCCTCTAAGTACTTTTCGCGGTTCTCTTTGATCGCTTTTCTCTTGTGTCTTTTCTCTTGTCTCCCTGTCTCCTTATCCTCCCTGTTTCCTTCTCTCTGTCATTTTTTCTTTCCCTCTTTGTTATCCTACGTTTTATTTTTATTTTTATCATCTTCTGTTCTCTTTAGTAATTGTCTTGTGCCTTCATTATGTGTATTTCCCTCCTCTTTAGAATACGACTGGAAAGGCGCGGGGCAGATTGAGATAGTCCTGTTTTTGGTGCCCAATCTATCTATCTATCTATCATTATCCATCCATCCATCCATCCATCACCTCTTCATATCTCAAGTATCCTCTTCCACTTTCATTCCATTTTCTCTCATTCATCGTCTTTCTTTCTGTCTGTCTGTCTCATTCAAGTCCTCCTCCTCCTCCTCCTCCTTCTTCTAAGATGCAGGTCCACAAAGAAGGAGCATCGCGTCAACATCTTCTGCAACATTCATAATTTATTCATTAATTTTTTTCCTGTTATTCACTCATACAAACATACAAACTTTATTCATACCAATTACTCATTTTATTCACCAAGATGAACAAATCGACTCATTAACTCACTCAGTGACTTATCATACCTGTATTTTGTACCTGAAACTGTACCCTATGAAGTAATTACTGAACTCTTGTACCTATACCTGTAATCTACACCTCCAATCTACACCTGTCTTAATTAACAAGATACTAAATCACCATACCTGTATCTATTACCCGAACATGTACCAATAGACAAGGCAATTAATTACTGTAACCTGTACTTAATTTAATCTTACATAAAGAATTCAGAATAAACATTTGTAATTTTAATGATGTTTCTTATCTATCATCTTAATGTTAGTAACGTAAACATCACAAACATCCCTCCAATCATGTTTTAGAAGAGTTTGTGTTAAGATGAATGAGTCTAGGGAAGGTTTACCTGTGTTCCAATATTGCGTCACACAGGATAATAACATTTAACCCTCGTCTGGGATGGTCTGAGGAGAGGCTTAACATGGCGGTGATTAGGTGGGACTCGGAGACACACACACACTGTATATCTCGGTGTGTGTGTGTGTGTGTGTGTGTGTTAAAGCAGGTAGATTCACTGTGATAAACTTAGGGGTTATAACTCGTCGTCCTGGGAATATATATACTCCGGTGGATATACTCAGTGAAAGCCTTTTGGTATATCTGTGTTATACCAGTATATACTCAATGAAAGCCCTGTGGTATGTGAGTATATCTCTTTATGTTACCAAAATATACTGTAACAGATAACACTTATTGGATCACCTGAAAAATACTCACCCGAGATTATTTCCCCCTGAAAGATTAACCTGCCTAACCTAACCTAACCTGCCTAACCTAACCTAACCTAACCTAACCTTGTAGTGAACAGGACTCGCAAGAAACAGACATACACAGCAAGAAACAGACATACACAGCAAGAAGCAGACACACACAGCAAGAAACAGACATAGAGTACACAGCAAGAAACAGACATACACAGCAAGAAGCAGACACAAACAGCAAGAAACAGACACACACAGCAAGAAACACACACACACACACACACAGCAAGAAACAGACATACACAGCAAGAAACAGACATACACAGCAAGAAACAGACTCACCGACACGCTAAGGACATATTTCTTTGTGTTTACAGTACAGAGACGCCGCACCGTGACCTAGTTCCCTGGAGTTCACACCTGGACAACACACCTGTGAGGCCCAATCTAACGCGTGGTCTACCTGGTGTCACCTCACTGTCAGCTGATCACTGTCTCTTTGTTTACGTTTTCGACTTAAAGGGTCATAGTTTACCTCTGTTGTTCTTTTGCTGGGACTTGTCTAAACCCAGAGAGGAGGTAGAGACGTGTGTTGATGTTATTATGTATTACTACGCGTCGATAACTAAGCTCTCTAAGTGCGTGTTGTAGCTTAGTAAACACATTAGTATCACAAATAAATAATAAGAATGATTGCACGTACAGGTATCATCTCAAGGGTATTTCTTCACGCTTTATTTTCCTCCCTACACGCTTTAGTGCCGCAGTAATCTGTTTTTACACCGTCACGTTTCAACATTCATAAAATCGGTGAAAGAGATTGATGTGTTTGTTCGATTTTGTAGGTTTGTTGGTGATAATAAAAGGTATTCCCTTCTAATTACACCTGTGTTTACCTGGTGTAGGTTGTTAGTCGGTTAATAGCGATGACTGATTGACAACCATTGCTACCACGACATCACGTTTAAAAATAATTCTCCTGGAAATTAAAAACAAAACAAAGCTGGATATTCTTTTTTCCACGAACCACAAGAAAACAGGAATCACATTCTCACCATGACAACACACAAGAAAATGTTCAAGTGTTTTTAAAATATCACTATAATGTGAAAATAAACTATGATAATAAACCTCTAAAGTTAATAAGTTATAATGTGATATTTATATAAAGTTGATAATGACTATAAGAATAAATTTAGTTTTTTTTTTCAGTTGAGGATAAAATAAAAATATATTCTTCACTTGACAGACTGAGGCAATGTTTGGTGAGGCGGTTGAGGGTGGCGAGTCTTGGCACACTGTCACGCTCGTGTGTGTGTGTGTTGCTCACCCTGCCCACTCATCCTACTCCACGTTCCCCCCTCCCACTCATCTCATTCCCTGCCACCCCTCTCATCCCACTCCTTGTCCCCCCACTCCTCTCACTCCCTTTCCCACTCTTACTAGTACGGTGCCACCCTGAACCCACTCCACCACCACCACAACCACCCACTCCACCACCACAACCACTCCACAATTAACCCCAGAGGCCCAGACCCACTCCACCACCACCCCTAGCTCACTCACTCACCACAATCCCTTTAAATTTTCTCCCTTTTCCTCTCCCCTTTCCCTGATACTCTAATTCTCCTCGTTTTATCCCTCCTCTCTTTCTTTTCCATCTTTCCTATATTACTGAGAGAGAGAGAGAGAGAGAGAGAGAGAGAGAGAGAGAGAGAGAGAGAGAGAGAGAGAGAGAGAGAGAGAGAGGTCACATCGATCAGGGGTGCCTTACCCCTGACAGTTGTCGACCTGCTCCTTCAAGAGGTCGACCCCACCAATCTACCTCAGGTAAGAAACTGTGTTCCTGGAACCACATATCTCAAGGTGCTGTTGGGTACGTGCGTCACTAGGGAGGTGGGGGGGTGAGGGTAAGGATGAGGGGAGGAGTGAGAGGGAGGGGGACAGGTGAGAGGGAGGAGGGAGCAGGTGGGGATGAGGTGAGGTGGGGGATGGGGGGAGGTGGAGGGAGGAGGTGAGGGGAGGAGGGGAGGTGAAAGTAGGTTGGGGAGAGAAGGGAAGAGGGATGAGGGACGGAGGGAAAAGTGTAAAATGGGGAGAGAGGAAATTGATAAAAAAAAAAGATTAGGAGTGGGGAGAGGAGAGATCGAAAGAGGGAGGAGAGAAAGAGGAGGAGAGTGGAGGGGAGAGGAGGAGGAATGGGGAAAACGCCAATTTGAGAGATGTGAAATTTTTGTCCACAATTCATATCCCTTAAGATGAGGTTGAAATATAAAGCCCCCCCAAAAAAAATCCCTCATACGTGGAAAACATACTTGAGTTAGGTCAGGAATGGCGGACTGACTAGAAACGTAAGCCTTCTCCCCCCCCCACCCCAAAAAAAATAAATAAAAAGATAAAAAAAATAACTTCTGAGTATTAAGGTGAACGGACGTATTCTGTACATCAGTCGTGCACTTGAAAGACATCAATCCGTCAGTTCAGGAAAGGCGGATGTTAGACAGACAGACAGATAGACACGCTCACGCACACGCACACCCACGTAATGTTACTTCACGTTATTGATATCCTGCGGTTTGTCAGAGGACGTGGAAACGCCCCCGGGAAATATGACCACAATTAAGCAGGCGGCAATTTTGAAACTGGAAAATAAACACACTCACGCCCCTACCATCAACTACCCCCAAGACAAATTATATAATGATAACGTAGAAGGTGTTGAATATATGCTTGTCAGGACACACACACACACACACACACACACACACACACATCCCCCCGTTGGTTTACATTAGGTTTGGTTAGTGAATAGTCGACTGATATTGAGAAGCCTGACGTCACGCCCTCCAGCCAATCACAGCCAGGCTTACGGTATTTCTCCTAATCAGGTGAGAGGTTCTCTGAAGGGGGAAGAAGACTGCCAGTGTATTAAAGAGACGGTTCCTACACACACACACACACACACCGCAGTCAGCCCACGTATGCACAACAAGGTCCCTGTGTGTGTGTGTGTGTGTGTGTGTGTGTGTGTGTGTGTGTGTGTGTGTGTGTGTGTGTGTGTGTGTGTGTGTGTGTGTATGAGCGGTAGGGGCCCTCTGTGCACGGGGTGTGTTTTAAGTTTGTTTACCTATGCAGGGAGGCAGCTCGGTCATGTGTGCGGTGGAGGTAGGGTGTAGAGTGTGGTGGAGATGGAGGTGGAGTGTGGTGGAGATGGAGGTGGAGTGTGATAGAGGTGGAGTGTGGTGGAGGTGGAGTTTGGTGGAGGTGGAACAGGGTAGTAGTGGTGGAGGAACAAGGTTGTGATGGAGAGCTGAGTTAGTGGTGGAGGGTCGGGGTATAGTGGTGGAGGAAGAGTGTGTGCAAAGGAGAGGAAGAGGGAAGAGCAGGAAGGAATGGTGGTAGGAGATAGGATGGAGAGGAGGAGGAGGAAGATCAGTCAGTGGAGGGAGACGGCAAGGCAAGGTTATAGAGGGTAAATTATTATGTGAAAAGGTAAGAGCCTCGCTGTCTGCCGGAGACTCGCCAGGTGTCAGGATTAATTAGCGGGGGCCACAACTCTCGCTCGCCCAGCCGGAAGACGAGACGGCCTTAGCTACAGGCAACATCCTCCCCGACGGACGAACCATAGAGTGCTGTGGTGCATGAGACTGTCAGCAAGGTTCTATATAGGAGACTGTCAGCAAGGTTCAATATAGGAGACTGTCAGAAAGGTTCAATATAGGAGACTGTCAGCAAGGTTCAATATAGGACACTGTCAGCGAGGTTCTAAAAGAGTCTCAAGTGGAAGAGAGAGAGTGAGAGAGAGAGAGAGTAGCTCAAACCAATAACCTTCCGCTTCGGGCAACTAACTCACTTCAGGAACCAAGACTTGACCTATTTCATGACACTGTTGACCCGACCTGACCTCGAATATGGAGAAAAAAAATATGATTGAGGGGAAAAATTTAATTTAGTTTGGTGTAATTTCCTTAAGGTTATAGTAATTAAATAACGCTCAGTCCCCTCGTTTGACAGGTAGTGGTGGTGGTAGTAGTGGTGGTGGACTAAGTTTAGGTGGTGTGGGTGATTGTGGTAGTGGTGGTTTGGTGGTGTTGGTGGTATTAGTGGTAATGATGGTAGTGGTGGTAGTAGCGACGGTAGTGGTGATGGTGGTTGTGGTGATGGTGGTTGTGGTGATGGTGGTAGCGGTGATGGTTGTAGTGGTGATAGTGGTAGCGGTAATGGTGGTAGTGGTGATGGTGTTTGTGGTGATGGTGGTAGTGGTGATGGTGGTAGCGGTGATGGTGGTAGTGGTAATGGTGGTAGTGGTGATGGTGTTTGTGGTGATGGTGGTGGTGATGGTAGTGGTGATGTTTGTGGTGATGGTAGCGGTGATGGTTGTGATGGGTAGCGGTGATGGTAGCGGTAATGGTGGTGGTGATGGTGTTTGTGGTGATGGTAGCGGTGATGGTTGTAGCGGTGATGGTTGTACTGGTGATGGTGGTGGTAATGGTGGTAGCGGTGATGGTGGTAGTGGTGATGGTGGTAACGGTGATGGTGGTAGTGGTGATGGTAGGGGTACGACTTGAATTCAATATCTTCGGGATTTAGTTGTACTGTAACCTTTTCTTCAAAACAATTCTTTCAGTGGCCTTTTGATGTTGTTAATCCAGTGTGGCCACGAGTGCCCCCTTGGCCTGATTCCCTCTGGCCTGGTCTCCTTTCTGTCCTGGCCCCTCACCTCTGGCCTGCCCCCCTCCCTAATGCGCTTGATCACCTCACCCACCCTGTTATTTTTACTTTCTCTCCTCTCCCTTTCATGCTCTTTGCTTTCATCTCTATACGCCCTCTTAACTCCCATGTGTCTGATCTCTATTTTCTCTTTTTCCTTCCTCATTCCAGAGTAAGGTAAGCTAACTTTATTTATCTCAGGTTAAAGATAATAAAGATAACTTATTTGTGTCTTCGGAAGTAATTTCTTTTACGTGTAATAACTAGACTCTTACGCATTTAGTTATATCACGTGACTTTTACAGCTTCCTAGCATCACGTAACGTTACACAGCCTCCTAGCATCACGTAACGTTACACAGCCTCCTAGCATCACGTAACGTTATACAGCCTCCTAGCATCACGTAACGTTACACAGCCTCCTAGCATCACGTAACGTTATACAGCCTCCTAGCATCACGTAACGTTACACAGCCTCCTAGCATCACGTAACATCCTCCTAGCATCACGTAACGTTACACAGCCTCCTAGCATCACGTAACGTTACAGCTTCCTAGCATCACGTAACGTTATACAGCCTCCTAGCATCACGTAACGTTACACAGCCTCCTAGCATCACGTAACGTTATACAGCCTCCTAGCATCACGTAACGTTACACAGCCTCCTAGCATCACGTAACGTTATACACTATACAGCCTCCTAGCATCACGTAACGTTACACAGCCTCCCAGCATCACGTAACGTTACACAGCTACCTAGGCATCATGTAACGTTACATATCCCCCTAGCATCACGTAACGTTACACAGCCTCCTAGCATCACGTAACGTTACACAAGGCAACAACTACACGCTCTCAGCCTCCAAAATAGCCGTGACTAACTAAGTGTGTCCGGCAGCCGTCAAGTGAGGGACCAGAATGTTAGTGGGTTGGTAATGAAGGTGGTGGGGCGTATACCTGTTCAGGTAATCAGTCTCTTAACTAATTACACCTTACACACGGGAAGTATTATTTTAGCCAAAGCATAATTAAAACAGTTTAATACGCTTGCCTAGTTTTTGAATAATCACTTTCAAATTTGCATAATTTTCACCTACAAACACGATAATATTTGTTAAACTAAAGTTTGGCATTTGTTCGTGAATGTGAATCAAATATTGAATTGATTGTTTAAATATAGCTATTATTAATATTATTATTATTATTACTATTGTTATATTTATTGTTATTATTATTATTGTTATTATTATTATTATTATTTGTAGTAGTAGTAGTAGTAGCAGTAGCATTTGTTTTATTATTATTATTATTATTATTATTATTATTATTATTATTATTATTATTATTATTATTAATGTATGGCCATTCTTTCACACACACACACACACACACACACCTTAATTGTTAGCCTGACAATATAATTAACAAGTCAACTACTTTACCCTAGTCCCAGTGGAGGTATTTTGCAGGTAATGTTTTTAAATAGTGTTCACTGCCTCTACCGTCATATTATACACGGCTTTCCTAATATTTCTCTCCCTTAATTAATCCTTGTACACCTGAGATGTTTGTGTGTTCTGAGGGAAGGAGGGAGGGAGGGAAGGACTAAATGAATGATTGTGTCTGTTTGTTTGTTTGTTTGTATGTTTGACTAACTGATTGACTAGTTCTCCTTTCTCTCTCTTTCTCTTTTACATCTGCCTGCAACTCTCTCTCTCTCTCTCTCTCTCTCTCTCTCTCTCTCTCTCTCTCTCTACATCTTTCTCTGACATTTGCTTTTTTATTTCATGTACGTATCCTTGCCATGTACTTCATACTGGCTATATACGTACACGCTCTTATGTACACCTACGAGTCCGTGTTTCATCCTTGTACGTACAGTCTATAGCGATTGGTCCTTACTTCATGCTGTCATAACCTCACGTACCCGTCCGTGTTATATCTTCCCACGCCCCACGTACCAATCCGCCATGCAGTACGTACCTGTCAGTGCTACGTACGTACTTCGGCGGGGTTCTAAACACTACGGACGCCAGCTTCCCTCCATGAGTTCAAGTACCGGAACGATGAGACACTGGAACACTCCCCCTCCCCCTGCCTCCCTCACCACCCCCTTCCCTCACCACCCCCTTCCATCTCCTCCCCCTACCTCCTTCACCATCCCATTCTCTCCCCATCCCCCTCACACCATTCCCATTCTCTCCTCCACCTCCTTCACTCCCATTCTCTCCTCCCCTACTTCTCCCATCCCCTACCTCTCTCCCCATCCCCCTTTCCTCCCACCCCATTCCCCCCCTCCCCCCTCGTGGTGAAAGCACTTGAAAGCACAGAATTAGAAGCGAACCCGGCGGCGAGGGGGAGAGAGAATGAGAGGCAGGAGGGGTGAAGAGAAAGATGAGGAAGAGAAAGAGGAGGAGAAGGATAAAGAGGAGGCAGGAAGGGCGAAGAGAAAGAAGAGGAAGGGGAGGAGGCAGTAGAGGTGAAGAGAAAGATGAGGAAGAGAAAGAAAGAAAAGTGGGAAGAGGAAGAAGAAGAAGAAATGGAAGAGTAGGAGGAAGAGTAAAAAAAAAGGAAAAAAATGAAAAGGAGGGAGAAGAGGAGGAGGAGGAAGACTAAGAGTAAGTAGGGTATAGTAAAAGTGAAAAAAAAAATAAAGAATAAATAAAAATGGATGAAACAAAGCGAAAGGAATTTGATGATGACGACTAAAGATAAAAGAAAAAACAACAGCAACAACAAAAATTCCCCAGAAAACAAAAGAGAAACGAGACTCAAAACAAAAACCCAAGAATTAAGGAGCAATAAAAAAAATAGAAAGAGGTAAATATATAATAAACAAAAATAAAGGGTAGAAGTGGAAGAGGCGAACCACGATAAAGAAAAATAAAGGATGAATAGAGAGAGAGAGAGAGAGAACAAAGAGAGAGAAAAAACACAGAAGAAAGAAGGGGAGAGGTTGAAACAAAAGGTTGGGTTGGCGCCCTCGTGTTGGTAATGACGGCTGCCAGATGTGAGGAGCTGGGAAGAACGTACGGGAGGAGCAACGTACGGGAGAAGAAACGTACTGAAGGGGGAGTAACGGGAGGGAGGAAGAACGGGGGAAGGAACGTACGGGAAGAGGAACGGGAGAAATGGAAGAGTAGAACGGGAGAAAGAATGAACGTGAGGAACGGAAGGAAGAACGTACGAGAGGAGGAACGAACAGGGGGGGGCAGAACGGACGGGAAGAAGAACGTACATGGAAGAACGTAAAACAGGGAGATGAGGGAACGTGAAGAGAAGCGTAAAATAAAATAACATAAGACAAGAAAACATACAAGAAGAAGAAGAAAAATAGAAACATGAATAAATAAAGAGAATAAGAACACAAGGTAAAATAAAACAAGGAAAAACAGAAAAAAACAATAAACGAAAAATCTAAAAGAAAAAAACGGGAAACAAAGAGAGAGAGAGGGAGAGAAAAAGATTAGAGAAAAAATAAAGAGGTGGATGAAAGACTGAATAACAATAATGAAGATAAGAGATGATAATTAGAAGGAGATAATAGAGAGATAACGATAGGTTGAGATAGTCTTTTGTGGTTTATTAGTGCGTAAAGTGACATAGAGGAAAACCTGGTGGATATTTTTTATTTATTTTTTATTTTTTTGGCCGATTCCGAATTTATTTTATTTTATGTGGTTTCTTTTATTTTTTCTTGTTCGTCTTTGTTATAATTGTTATCGCCTCCTCCTCCTCTTTCGTCTCCTCTTCCTCTCCTCCTCCTCCTCTTCCTTAGTCTTTTTCTCCTCTTCTTTTCCCTTCTCCATCTCTCCCTCCTCCTCCTTCTCATCTCTCAATCTCCCCCATCCTCTCCCTCACTTCCCTTACATCTCCTCTACCTCTCACTTAACCACACCCATCCCTCTCTTCCTCCCTTCCCCTCTCCCTCTCCCTCCTCCTCAATCTTCCTATCCTCTCCTCCATTCTCCACCTCTCACTTAACCATACCTCCCCCTCCCTCACCCCCCTCACCCCATCTCAGATCGAGTAATTGTCATCGTTCTGGGTCTGTTCCGGCAACAATTAGAGTCGACTCATTACCGTGGGAGGTGATGAGAGTGTCCAAGCGATGAGATTAAGACCAGGAGACAGAGTGTGTGTGTGTGTGTGTGTGTGTGTGTGTGTGTGTCTAATGGTGGGCGTGGGGGCGTGAGTTTAATGTTAGTAGGTATATGGTGGTGGTGGTGGTGATTGTTATTATTATTATTATTATTGTTATGGAGGAAGAGGAAAAAGAGGAAGAAGAAGAAAAGAAGAAGAAGAGGAGGAGGAAGGAGAACAAGAAGAAGAGGGGAAGAAAGAGGAGGAGGAAGAATAAGAAAAAGAAGAAGAAAAAGAACAAGAAGAATGAGAAGGAGAAGGAGAAGACAAAAAAGAGAAGCACTTAGTTAAGATCATAACTAAATCGACATAAATCACTAGCAGTCCCCAGGTGTATGTCACTCTCTCCGGCTCATAAACTTTAGTTCTCGTAAGAAGTGTAAGAGACGGATTCCCACACACATGCTTAAGTTAACTTATTTTACTAAACAAGAAAGAATTTATTTAATGGATTCACTTCATAAACAAAATTTTAATCTAGAATGACGTCGAAAGTGCACTGAGACTCTACCATAACAAGAGGTCTTTTACTACTACCAGTTGCCATAAATACTAGACCATGGGACTAAAGTTACGGCACAGGAAGTCATTTTCGGGCCATCTTGACCCCATTACTACCTCTGGGGTCACGGAACATAGGTCAAAGGTCAGATAGCAGGGGGTCAGTGTATGGAGTTGGTGCTTACAATGCATTCAAGGGGATAATCTGAAAGATGAATCAATACCTCGTTAGTTTTGTCAAAGGAGGGCATTTTTAGGGCAAGGTGACCTTTTACCCCTTCTGAGGTCAAGGGTCAAAGGTCACTGTGAGGGAACAGTCCGGGTTTAACATTAAGGAATAAATAACAAGAGTCGAGAAGTTAATGTCCTTAACTTGTGATGCGTTTGGATCAGGCTGTGAAGAGATGCTGTGTTGGGGTGCTATGTAAGGGGTGCTGTTTTAGGGGTGCTGTGTTAGGGGTGCTGTGTTGGGGTGCTGTGTTGGGGGTGCTGTGTTGGGGGTGCTGTGGGGTGCTGTGTTGTGGGTGCTGTGTTGGGGTGCTATGTTAGGGTGTTGTTTTAGGGTGCTGTGTTGGCGTGTGCAAGGGTGCTGTGTTGGGGTGCTGTGTTAGGGTGCTGTGTTAGGGTGCTGTTTTAGGGGTGCTGTGTTAGGGGTGCTGTGTGTTGGGTGCTGTGTTAGGGGTGCTGTGTTAGGGGTGCTGTGTTAGGGGTGCTTAGGGGTGCTGTGTTAAGGCTGCTGTGTTAGGGATGCTGTTTTAGGGGTGCTGTGTTAGGGGTGCTATGTTAGGGGTGCTGTGTTAGGGTGCTGTGTTAAGGGTGCTGTTTTAGGGTGCTGTTTTAGGGTGCTGTGTTAGGGTGCTGTGTTAGGGGTGCTGTTTTAGGGGTGCTGTGTTAGGGGTGCTGTTTTAGGGGTGCTGTGTTAGGGGTGCTGTGTTAGGGTGCTGTTAGGGTGCTGTTTAGGGGTGCTGTGTTAGGGGTGCTGTGTTAGGGGTGCTGTGTTGGTGTGTGTAAGGGTGCTGTGTTTGAGGTGCTGTGTTGGGGTGCTGTGTTGGGGTGCTGTGTTGTGTTAGGGTGCTGTGTTAGTGTGTGTAGGGTGCTGTGTTTGAGGTGCTGTGTTAGGGGTGCTGTGTTGGTGTGTGTAAGGGTGCTGTGTTAGGGGTGCTGTGTTAGGGTGCTGTGTTGTGTGTAAGGGTGCTGTGTTGGGATGCTGTTTTAGGGGTGCTGTGTTAGGGTGCTGTGTTAGGGTGCTGTGTTGGTGTGTGTAAGGGTGCTGTGTTAGGGGTGCTATGTTAGGGGTGCTGTGTTAGGGGTGCTGTGTTTGAGGTGCGGTGTATAGTGTATCTTTTGTGTCCCAGTGCGAGGCGTCATACGTATATAGATGACAACACGACACATATCCACGGCGGTCGATGGTGGTGGGTATTTATAGGGCCGCCCTCACCTCTATCCACCGACGCCACCCACTCCCCTATCCACCTACACCACCCACCCCTCTATCCATCTACGCCGCCCACGTCACTCTCTACCAACCCCGCCCACTCCACCCACCCAACACCTCTACCTGAGAATACGGGTGTAATTTAAATATTATTTTTAGTTATGTCTGTCAGGTAAACAACTACTAATCCTGACTGACCAACTGACTGACATACTTACTGACAGAATTTTTCCCCTTGCACACCTGAGCCTCACTGACACACCTGGCGAACAATTTTTAATTTACCAATATGTGCTTAACGCCGGGGACACCTTGATAAAGTTTCGGATTATGGCAGAGGCAAAATAATGCTCTGAGCCGGAGTGGGAGCAGGATGGACTAGGCAAACAAATGTGACCCGAGAATATTCCTCACTATATGACTAAGGAATATCTCGCGAATATTCCTCAGTTAAGTGTATAGATATTGAGTATATTGGAAGAACAAATACTTATAATGTATACAGCCTTAACAACATCAACCTAGAGAAGTCGACTTGTGAAAGAGACCTAGGGGTACTTGTAAGCCCGGACCTACGGCCTAGAAAACAGTGCGTTAATGTTCGAAATAAGGCAAACAGAGTATTGGGTTTTATATCTAGAAGTGTAAGTAACAAGAGTGCAGAGGTCTTATTGCAACTATATCTTGCGCTAGTCAGGCCACACCTCGATTATGCGGTTCAGTTCTGGTGCCCCTATTATAGAATGGATATAAATTCACTAGAGTCGGTGCAGCGAAGAATGACAAAAATGATTCCGGGACTTAGAAACCTTCCATATCAGGATAGGTTAAAGAAACTTAACTTGCATTCCCTAGAAAGACGAAGAGTGCGGGGAGATATGATAGAAGTATTTAAGTGGGTGAAAGGAATCAATAAAGGGGATATAGATAAAGTTCTTATAATATCCGAGCAGGATAGGACTCGGAGCAACGGATTCAAGTTGGATAAGTTTAGGTTTAGGACGGAGATAGGAAGAAACTGGTTCACAAATAGGGTGGTGGACGAGTGGAACAAGCTTTGCAACTTTGTAGTAAGTGCGGGAACTCTGGAAAGTTTCAAAAGGAGGCTAGATAGATTCATGGATGATAGAGTGTGGTAGTAACTCTCGACAGGAGCTGCCATGCACAGGCCAACCGGCCTATTGCAGACTCCTTATTTTCTTATGTTCTTATGTATTGTAAGAATATTCCTCAATTCAATTCAATAAAATATGCAACTTGAGAATACTGCACACGACCCATGGATATTCTTATGACTCACGAATATTCACCTAAATCCACGACTTTTCTAACCAACGACTATTCACCTAACCCACGACTATTCTCCTAACCCACAACTATTCTCCTAACCCACGACTATTCTCCTAACCCACGACTATTCACCTAACCCACGACTATTCTCCTAACCCATGACTATTCTCCAAACCCACGACTACTCCCTTAATTCACGACTATTCACCTAACCAACGACTACTCCCCCAACCTTCGACTATTCCTCTAACGCACGACTACTCCCCTAACCCACGACACACTCCAGCCAAGGTGTGTCCCGGCAACAGCATCAGCGCACTAGGAATGACTCGTTAAGCACCGCACCTTCGCTTGCTCAATTTTTGGTCCGGTAGATGCGATTAAACTGTAGTCCTTGGCTCAGCAACCACGCTTGACTGCTGCTTCCTGTTCCTTCCAGCCCCTGTAGGCAATGTGGGTCACAGTGTATGCATAAACTAACGCGTGATTTACAGTATATGCATAAATAAACGTGTGATTTACAGTATATGCAAAACTTAACATATATGATTCACAGTGTATGCACAAATAAACATGTAATGTACAATACAGTATATGTATAATTTAACATGTGACAGAGGGGCAAATTAATGTGACTTTAATACATATGTGAGTTCTAAGGAAGAATATTTGTTTTGTTATTATTATTATTATTATTATTATTATTATTATTATTATTATTATTATTATTATTATGAACATTATTCTTATTTCTGTTATTAGTTCTATATGTCTTATGATTATTAAGATATGTTCTTCCACTTTTATTATTCTTGTTGCTATTATTATTATTATTATTATTATTATTATTATTATTATTATTATTATTATTATCACCCAATTTTTTAAACGACCAATACAAATATTTTTTTTATTACTTCCATTACCACCGCAATTAATATACACACAGTACACTGGGATAACATTAAAAAAACACCAGCACAGGACAAACTCCATTGAAATGTACAGCAAAATATTTGACCTCAGCTGAAATGGACTACACGTGTAAGCTTCCTGGTGGCGCATTACAGTGACCCAACCTTTGACCTCGGCTGTGTGACCTCATGACTTATACAAGCTCTCCGAAGGCTCCAGTTTTACTTGATATTAATCCTTGCATTTGGGAATTAAAATGGGCTCTGTTGCCGAGGAGAGAGAGAGAGAGAGAGAGAGACTATGAGTGAGTGTGTGTGTGTGTGTGTGTGTGTGTGTGTGTGTGTGTGTGTGAGGATCACCCGCTAATGACGGGGTTTATGGTGAATGAAATATGAGTTTACGTCCCAGGAACTTGATCCCGGCCTGCAATTTATTCTCTCTCTCTCTCTCTCTCTTTTATTACCCCCTCCGTCTTTCTTTCCCGTCTTTTTTTCTATTGTTTTATTTTCTCTCTCTCTCTGTCCAATTTATTTCACCTCTCCTATTATTCTTTAATTTCTCCTTCTTCCTCCCTCGTTATTCCACCTCCTTCTCTCCCACTTTATTCCACTTCCTCTTCTCTCCTTTCATTACAGCATCGCCTCCTTTCCTGATTTATTTTGTTATTCCTCTATTCCATTTTCGTCTTTCCCTGTCTCTCTAAATATCATCTAATTCTTTCTGTTTACTTTAATTTTTCCCTATTTATTATTCATCTTCCTTCTCCATCTCTTTCAAATTCTGTCTTTTATCTTGTTTTCTCTGTTTAACATCCTCCTCCTCCTCTTTCTCCCCCTTCTCCTCCTCCTCTTTCTCCCCCTTCTCCTCCTCTTTCTCCCCCTCCTCCTCCTCTTATTTCCTTCCTTTCTCTGTTTACACATCTCTCCCCTCTCTCATAATCATCAGTTTCTCTCTTTTTCTTCTTCTTTGTTCATTTATCTCTCTCTCTCTCTCTCTCTCTCTCTCTCTCTCTCTCTCTCTCTCTCTCATCACTTTTTCCTTTTCCCTCCCTTACTTTCTTTATTCTTCCCCCCTTCCCTTTTTTCCCTCTCTGTTTACACATTTTTCTCTCCCTCATATCATCATCGTTTCCCCTCCTTCTCCCTCTTATCCTTATTCTTTCCTCTCCTTTTCTCTACCCGTACCTCCCGCCCTCCTCCTTCCTCTCTCTCTCTCTCCTTCTCCCCCTCCTTTCTCTCTACTTCTCCCTCCCCAAAACACATTCTTTCTCTATCTCTCTCTATTCTTCCCTCCTTGCCCTCTCCTTCACCTCTCCTCTCACACATCCTTCCGTCCTCGGCTCTCCCTCCCTCTCACCCACCTACCCGTATCCAATCCATTTATCTAGCCTCATTACTCCCTCTCTTCCCCTCTCCGTCCCTCCTCCTACTCTCTCTCTTCTCTCTCCTGCTTCCCTCTCTCCCCCATTCTCTCTCTCTAACCTACCCTCTACCCCCTCTCTCTACCCCTCTCTCCCTTCCCTATTCCTGCTTCCACTCTTCCTCTACTCTATCTATTCCCTCCAGCTCACTAAACATTCTTTATTATTCATTATTCTTTTGTTCTCATATTCATTCATTATTCTCTTTCCACTTTTCATTCCCTTTCGTTATCTTTTCATTTCTTATCTGTTTATTTTGATATTGTTTTCATTTGTTACTTACGTGTTCATCAATTTCCCCTTTTCCCCCTTCTTCCTGTCTCCTTATCTCTTTCTTCCACTCTTCTCTTCCTCCTCTTTCCTCGTCTCCTCTTCCCGTTTCCCCCATTCCCCTTCCCCACTTCTCTTTCTCTTCTCCCTTCCCACTCTTCATTTTCCTCCTCTTCCTCTTCCCTCTTTTCCCCTTATCTCCTCGTCCTCCCTCCCTCATTCCCCTTCTTCAGCCTCTTCCCCCTCCCTCCCCATCTTCTCTCCTTGTCCTTCCACCTGTTTCCCTTCTGTCCCCTCTCCCCTCTCCCCCTCCTGTCCCCTCTCCCCCACTCTCCCTCTCACAATTACTGAAGTATTGTCTAATGCACCGAGTATCAAAGTTCTCCACGTCATCATCATCAACGTTGCAACCTCCTGCAATTTCTTACCGTCCATCCCATCCCATCCCATCCCATCCCATCCCATCCCATCCCTCTCCATCTCCTTTTCCCTCTTCTGTCCTCTTCCCATCCCTCTCCTCTATACCCACTCATTCCTCGTTTACGTGTGGAGAGAGAGAGAGAGAGAGAGAGAGAGAGATTCTTATTAGTTCTTCCTCAATTCATCATAATTTTTTTTCTCTTTAAATACAGAGAAAAATTCCTCACCAGGGATAGAATTTGAATAATGGAGAACGTTAGTGAACGATAATTAAAGAGACTATCGTAAGGTGTTTAAGTCATCAGGTGAACGATACAAAGTGAGAGGGAGGGAGAGGGAGAGGGAGAAGTCTCTGGTTTCCTCTCCCTTCACTTTCTTACCCCCTCTCGTCCCTCTCGCCCCTTCACTTTATCCCTTCATATCCCAAACCCCTTCACCTCTTATACCTCACCCCTCATTTCTTATACCTTCAGCCCCTCATCCCTCACCCCTATCCCTTATACCCTTAGTCCCTTATACCCTCACCCTTCATCCCCTACCTCTCAGAGCCTCTCACTTACTTTCGAAATCAGATGTACTTGATACACAATGGCATATCCGAAGTTGGTTGAAGGAGGGGAGGGAGAGAATGGAGGGAGGAGAGAGAGAGGGAAAGAAAAGATATGGGAAAGGAGGTAGAAGAGGGTTAAGGAGACAGGAGGTCTGGTAGTCGGGTTCAATGACATTTATCCGGATAGGAATGGTGGTGGCCGGTCGAGAGGACAGCCCAAACCTTCCACCTAATATCCGGACTGTAGGAATCATTGGTATTCATCTTGATGACTCGAGTGTTGGGAAGACGATTCACATAATGTTACCCGAATCACCTGAATTACACAGGTTTAAGTAATAAGTATTGATCGTAGTATTAGGTAGAAATTTAAGGAAAAAAGTACATGTAAAGTAATTCCCATAATGCGTAATAAGAGTTAGTTTCGACAGGTACAGTAATTATTTCGTGGTTACAGTATCATACAGGTATACAGTACGACTACAGGGGTGTAAACAAACAAATACCTTATTGTACTGTATATGTGTAGCTGTATGTATACCTGTACTTGTATGTGTATCCATGTATTACCTGTACTCTGTATGTGTACCTGTATCTATGTATTACCTGTACTCTGTATGTGTACCTGTATGCACGTATTACCTGTACACTCTATGTGTACCTGTATCCACGTATTACCTGTACTCTGTATGTGTACCTGTATCCACGTATTACCTGTACTCTGTATGTGTACCTGTATCCACGTATTACCTGTACTCTGTATGTATACCTGTATCCATGTATTACCTGTAGTCTGTAAATTAATAAAAGAAGAACATTAAACTCTGAAAACCACGACTAACTGGAGACAATGCAATAAGTAACCCACTCCTCTACACAGTTCTCAGAAGTACTGATTAGATCTTGTGTGTGTGTGTCACCCCTATGTCAGTGTAGAGCAGAAAGGGTTGAAGGAGGAGAGAGAGAGAACAAGAGAGAGAGATAGAGGGAGAAAAGTTGCACTGAAGGGTAGAGTAGAGAGGTCAAGAGGTATAGAAGGGGAGATGGGAGAGGGTAAAAGAGGAAGTAGAGGGGAACAGAGAGAGAGAGAGGGGGCATTATGGGGAGGTGGGGTCCAGTAGGTAGGGGGTAGGGATGGGGTCTCGTGACTAAGGGGTCAAGATCGGGTTTCCTGGCGACCCTCACGATTGTCATTCTGATTTTGGTCGGGAGGAAATCGAAGCCTGATCTAATTCTATAGTTCCCGGCCCGACCTGGCGCGAACTGTCGAGCTGAGGCGAGGGGAGAGGTGGGGGATTTGCAGGGGAGGGGGAAAGGAGAGAGGTTGGGGGATTTGGAGGGGAGGGGGAAAGGAGAGAGGTAGGGGATTAGGAGGGGAAGGAAGAGGATTAGAAGGGGAAAGAAGGGGATTAGGAGGGGAAAGGAAAAAGGAAGGAGTGGGGAAAAGGGGAGGGGGTCGTGGTATGGGTAAGGAGAGGAAAAAAGGGAGATATTAGAGGCTAGGGAAAAGGGGGAAGGAAGAAGAAGGAATAAGGGAGTGAGGGGAAGAGGAATGTCGGAAGAAATCCCTGGGTTAATGAAGACGTAGATGGAATAGGATGGAGGGAAGAGAAAACGAGAAAGAATGGAAGAAATGAGGGATGGGGAAAGAAAGGGGAAAGGGGGCAAAGCTAAAGGAAAGGGAGAAAGAAGGGAAAGGAAGGGGAAAGGAAATTGGTAGGGGAAGGTACTAGGTTGATGGGAGGGTTAATGGTGATGATGGTTAAAGGGGGAGTTGTGGTGCAGTGGAGGTGATGGAGCTGGTAGTAGTGTTGTGGTAGTGGTGGTGTAGTGGTGTGGTAATGGAGTGGTAGTGGTGTGGTTAGTGGTGTGGTTAGTGGTATGGTAGTGGTGTGGTAGTGGTGGTGTAGTGGTGTGGTAATGGAGTGGTAGTGGTGTGGTAGTGGTGGTGTAGTGGTGTGGTAATGGAGTGGTAGTGGTGGTGGTGGTACATATAGTGGTGTGGTAGTAGTGCTGATGGCATGATAGTGATGATGATGGTGATGATAAAGTATAATGATTATAGTGATGATTGTGTATAATGGTAGTGTGGATGGCAGTGCTTTACCATTACACACACACCCACACATACACCCACACACACACCCACACATACACCCACACATACACACCCACTTAAACCCATCCACTTCTACTGTGTCGCTGGGTGTAGAAAGCCCTCCTACACTTAACTGGGATACATTAAACCATAATCCATCACGAGAGGTAAAAAACAAAACAAAAAACATGGAGACACGTGACGAGCACTTAGGCCATACCTCCAAGGTGTTGTATTTCACCCTCAAGATCCTGACACGATCTCTTAAAGTGGGTTTTAATGGCGTGATATGTAAGACTGTGGAACCTCCAGATCCTCCCTCCCCTTCTCTCCCTTTCCCCTTCTCTCCATCCCTCTCCCCTCTCCTCCCATCTACTAAATTCTCACCCATGACCCCTATCTACCTCTACCTCTTCCCCCATGACATTTCCACCCATGACCCCATCTACCCCTCCCTTCCCTGATACTTCCACCCATGACCCCATCTACCCTTTCTCCCCATGACCTTCATCCACCCCACTATCCTCCCCAACCCACTGCACCGCCTCTCTGTTAGTGTTTCCCAGCCACGCCACACCAACACCTGCTGCTGAGTCTGACTGTATTTACCTGAGCACCAGTTGGCAACACTCTCTCCTCCCTGTTTACTTTATTTCCACTTATTGAAGAAAACGACGAATTTGGTCGCTTTTTTTTTTCAAGAGTCGGGTATTTTTAGGGGAATTTTCAGCTATTTCTAAAAGGATAAATTTCTGTACCAAGACGTATCAAGCAGATCTGACAAGTCCACTGACTCGATGAACAACTTCTGTGGTATACAAATTGAACATTACCGAACACTTTATCAAATCAACACTCCACATATGACAGATACTAGTTAAGACTGGAGTATAGATTCTTCACCACCTGGCAAACATACCACCTTACCTGCTACTTTTTCTGGTGGTCTTAGCAAATTACTACACAATCAGGTATTAACAGAAAGCATCAAGTACTATACATGTTTGGCTTTATACATGTAAACACTGAAGTCATGATTAAAAACAATACATTACAAACAAACAAACAGACACCTATAAACACACAGGAAAACACCCACAAAACAGCCCCCCACAGGTTGAGGTAAAACAACAACACAGGGATGAGAACGTGGGAGCAGTAGGCACCCACACCCCACAACTGTTTTGTACTGCCCCTCCTCCTCCTCCTCCTCCTGCACCTTCTCCTCCTCCTGCACCTTCTCCTCCTACACCTCTTCCTACACCTTCTCCTGCACCTCTTCCTCCTCCACCTCCTCTTCCTCCTCGTACTGCACCTCCTCCTCCTCCCTGTACTGCACCTCCTCCTCCTCCTCGTACTGCACCTCCTCCTCCCTCCTCATACTGCAACCTCCTCCTCCTCCTCATTCCTCCCTCCTCTCCTCTGCTGCACCTCCTCCTCCTCCTGCGCTACACCTCCTCCCTCCTCGCACCTCCTCCTCCTCCTCGTACTGCACCTCCTCCTCCACCTCCTCCTCCTCCCTCATGCACTCCTCCTCCTCCTCCACCTCCTCCTCCTCCGCTACTGCACCTCCTCCTCCTCGCACCTCCTCCTCACTGCACCCTTCCTCATTACTAAGACACGCCAACAATTAATCACTAACACTCGAAAAGTAAACACATCCCTCACACCTGAACCACAAACCCCCCAAAAAACACAAAAAAAGAAGAAAAACTAAACTAAAAATCAGTTAAAAATCTATATATTCCTACACACCGACTGACTGACTAACTGACTTGACTGATTGATTGACTTACCTTGGGTGGTATCATTCCTTAGGTCGCCTCTTCATCATGGTACACTGTCAGGAGGAAAATGGATAGATGAATTAGTTTAAGGTTTGGTAATCTAAGGGTAAATATTGTTTTATATATTCACTTATCACCACCACAACAACAATAAATAATAACAACCATCGCATCCAAAAACAGTTCCTCTGCCGCCACCAATGCTATCACCACTAAAACAACCATAACTATCACCACCACAACTACCACCACTACTACCCCCATCACCACCACTACTATCACCACCACAACTACCACCACTATCACCACTACAACTACCACCACAACAATCACCACTAACAACACCATAACTACCACCAGCACCACCACAACTGCTCTAAGAATAACATTTCATGAACTAAAGAAAATATGGTCCGTTTGTTATAGCTGGAGTTGTTTACACTGTTAACGGCGCCATTACTCCTGTGTGAGGCGCTGAAGGTGAAGCTGCTGGCCTCCAGGTTCTCACTCCACCTCCACTTACACCTCCATCTCCATCTCCACTTCCTTCTCCAACTTCAATTTAGTCTCAGTCTTCACCTACACTGTTGGCAGCCATGCTGAGACACCATTGTTGGCAGCCATGCTGAGACACCACTGTTGGCAGCCATGCTGAGACACCATTGTTGGCAGCCATGCTGAGACACCACTGTTGGCAGCCATGCTGAGACACCATTGTTGGCAGCCATGCTGAGACACCACTGTTGGCAGCCAAGCTGAAACACCACTGTTGGCAGCCATGCTGAGACACCATTGTTGGCAGCCATGCTGAGACACCATTGTTGGCAGCCATGCTGAGACACCACTGTTGGCAGCCATGCTGAGGCAAGGTACCATTGTTGGAAGCTATGACGAGACACCACTGTTGGCAAGGCTCCCATCACCTCTTTTTAGCGAGAGAGAGAGAGAGAGAGAGAGAGAGAGAGAGAGAGAGAGAGAGAGTTAAAAAAAATCGTTGAAAGGAGGAGGGGAGAGCACATGATGATGATGAGGAGGAGGAGGCGGAGGGAAGGGAAGAGGAGGCAGAGGCGGAAGGGAGCGAAGGAGAATGAGGAGGAGGAGAGGATAGAGGGAGAGTCAGCCAAGTTAGTTATAAAAAAAGAGAAGGAAAAAGTCTGAGGGAGGAGGAGAGTAATTCACACTTATTGATTCCTCGTGTTCTTTGTGCTTGTCAGGACGTGTTCAGTCATGCGGCTGCCTGTACCCGTGACGAGGCCTTAGTACACCCATCTGTACCTGTACCATAGCGGGGGAGCGGTGCCTGAAGCATTGCGGGCGGCGGTACCTTTATAAATACCTGTACCATAACGGGGGAAGCAGTACCTGTATACATACATACCTGACGGGTGTACAGTACATTAATAAGTGTTGGCCGGGCGTTCACAGAGGTCTTAATGTATCGTGGATATATATATACTACCAACTCTGACAGTCTGAATGGTTTATGGCCTCTGTTGATTTACCCCCCTCTGACGGAGAGAGAGAGAGAGAGAGAGAGAGAGAGAGAGAAAAAAAAAAGAGAGAGAGAGAGAGAGAGTCAAAACAACAAAGTACTCAGTTCGTGTCTAGAGCCAGCCAGCCAACCAGCACATCGTCTTGGTCATGTAGCGAGTTATGTTGGTTAATGTGTTCCAGCCCCAAAACACACATACGCCCTCCTTCCTCACCACCTCCTTCATTACCACTCTGACCTGATACTGTTGCTACACATACGTTGCCATAACCACGATCATCAACCACAACTACTACTACTAATACCATCACCTACTTCGTCATAACCACAACTGCTAATTTTCCTAACATCACGACCACTAAAAACAACTACAACCATCCTCACTCAAAAAATAGCAATATCCACACAACCACAACCAACACCACCCAACAACCACCATTTCTACCAACCATCATCACCATCAACACCACAACCACTCCACCACAACACCACAACTCACCACTATCGTTGAATTTAGTTATCCTCAACCCTCTATGGCGTTCAATAATGGCACCATAAAGAAATAATTATTCCTACATTAACATAGATCACTCTTGTTCATGGAGAAATATTAACTTATAAACCATTGCCTTCACTTAATAAACCTCTTGTGGTCTATTTTGTTGGGGGAAGGTTACGTCGAGTCGAGTCGTATGGCATAATGCAGTGTACAAGTAAACACTATCGCCTCTCTCTCTCTCTCTCTCTCTCTCTCTCTCTCTCTCTCTTTCTCTCTCTGTCTCTCTCTCCCTCTATTTCTTAGTCTCTCATTCTCTATCTCTCTCTTAGTTTATATCGTTCTCTCTCCCCCTCTCTCTCTCGCTCTCTTTCTTATTCTCTTTTTCTCTTATTCTCTCTATCTCTCTCTCTTATCTCATTCTCAACACTCACTCTCTCTCTCTCTCTCTCTCTCTCTCTCTCTCTCTCTCTCATTTCTCCCTTTCTCCCTCCCTCTCCCCCCCCCTCTCTCTCTCCCTCTCAGTGCCTCGCGAGATGATGGAGAGATACTTCACTTCTGAGGGAGGAAATAATACGTGGGGGAGGAATTTATACCTAAAAATATACCAGAAAGTAACTCGGGGGGAAAATAGTATACCTGAAAATATGACAGAAAGTGAATATATATGATGGATATTAATGCACTTAGGGAAAGAATTATGTTGGTGGGGAAAAATGTCGGAATATGTGAAGGTAAGTAGGTGAAAGTATTGAAATTATGAGGGTAAAGTGATAAAGAAAGTATTAGATGTTACGTTTTAGGAGAGTATAATTGAAAGTATTGATAAAGTATATGTGGAAAAGTATGTAAAAGTATTATGAAAGAAAAATGATCAAGAAAGTATTAGATGTTACGTTTTAGGAAAGTATAAGTGAAAGTAATGATATCATGACAGTAAAGTGACCAAAAAGTATTAAATGCTGGTTCGGGAAAGTAAATTTAAAAGTATGTAAAAAAGTATTTAAATTATTATACAGGATTATTCAAAAAGAAAAATAAACACTTAATATTAGTCATAAATAGCAACCCGTATGTGTACTGAGGATGGAATACATATTAAATAATAGCGAAAATCCACCAACTTTTGTTTTTGAATGGCCGCCAGAAGGAACAGTACTTCTCATTCTTAACACCAAATACGCTAATCAATCGGCTATTTCCTCAAACTTAATGAGGAATCCTATGACTTTCTTCATATACTTTTCCCAAAACTAGAATGAAAAAAGAAACTATCATATATTTTGGACTTTGGAAAAAAAATACCTTTGATATGAAAATAAACGAAAGTAAGTGTATTATTAAACTCAAAATATAAATGAAGAAATATATTTTATGGTAAATGGTAATAAATTATAGATATCAATATAACGAAAGAATTTATTAGACCTGAGAGAAAATAATATAATTAATATATAAAGTCTCAGTGTAATTTCGACACCATTTTTCGTTCCTAAATTTCCTAAAAAAAAAATCCTATTTAAAGTAAAGTCATAGATCAATCCCGACGCCATTGTATCCGTTCCTAAAATCCCTAAAATTACGGGAAAAAAAAAACCCGCGATCTCTTTTTTTTCCCTTGTTGACATTTTGTACTCAGGGGACGAAGATTGTCTTAGCATAATGAGGCATCGTCTTAACAAGTTTGTTTTGTCGTTGTGTAATGAGCGAGAAGAACCTTTGATGTAGCCCAGCGTCGTGAATTAGCTTGGTGGGGGTGGTAGTGGGGGTGGTAGGGAGGGTGGTAGTGGTGGGGATGGTAGAAGTGGAGTGGTGGTGATGGTGGGGTTAGGGTAGGGGAGGTGGTGGTGGTGGGGGTGAGGTGTGGTGTGATGGTGGGGTTGGTGGGGAGAGTGGTGGTGGGGTGGGGGGTGGTGTTGGGGGTGAGGGTGAGGGGAAGGGGGGCCACTTAGAGTGTCTCCATTATGACAGGAGGCTGGACTTTGGTATAGGACTTTGGAGAGAGATTTAATAGGGATTTGAGAGGGTTCAGGATGTCCTTTATGGCCTTGGTTGGACTTGGGAGGGACTTTGTAGTGATTTAGGAGGGTCCAGGAAGACATTTAAGGGCTTGATAATGGGACTTGGATAGTTTGGTTGGACTTGAAGGCACTGGATGGCATTTAGTTGGACTTTTCGGACTTCGAGGAAATTTGGTAGGACTTTTTCGAAAACATTTAGTTACTGGAAAGAAGGACTTGGCTGGACGTGATGGTACAGGTTGAGGGACTTGGTTGGACTTGGTGAAACATAATGGAACCTGACGAAACTTAAGAGGGAGTAATTCGGACTTAGTGGGACTTGAATGGACTTAAGTGCTATGGCTTATGTGGAGGTATAGGTGTGTATTTCTCACGGGGATGGGGAAGGGGAAATGAAGAGGGGAAGGGAGGAGGGAGAGAAGAAAAGTGAGGGCGTGATGTAGGAAGGGAGGGAAGGCGTGGTTAAGGGAAGGAGGAAGGAGGGAGGGAGGGAGGAGGAGGGAGGGAGGGAGGTCACCCACGCTGGCCAGGTGAAGAAGTGCTCTATTATCTTCTCCAATGTTGGTAGTATTGGCTCATAACGTTGGTGCACAGGTGTTGGGGGAGAGCCAGGTGAGGGGGGAGATGGGGGGGGGGGGGAGAGGGGTGCGAAGGGGAGAGTGGAGGGGGGGAGGGAGGTGAGAGAAGAGAGAGGAGAGGGAGGGAGGGGGGAGTGAGGAGGGAGGAGGAGCAGGGAATGGAGGAGAGAGGGATGGGGAGGAGATGAAGAGAGGAAAGGGAGAAGAAGAAACGGGCAGAGAGAGAGAGGGAGAGAGGAGAGAGAGAGAGAGAGATAAACGAGGAGGAGGTGGAGGCCCTGTGTGCGTCGTGGGAACTCCAGTCTGTCTGCTGATAATGGAAAAAATTAATCATATTTTCAAGTCAGTTTGTCTTAAGGAAATTAGTCCTCAGTCATGCATTAAATTTTACCCGTGTAGTTATGCTTGTCTGCAGGACGTCTCTCTCTCTCTCTCTCTCTCTCTAATATTTTCCTCTTCTTATCTGCCCACTTCCTTCATTATCTTCCCTCCTTCTTCATTATTCCCTAACCACATTTTCTTTATTTTCTCACCTTCTCTTCCTCTCCTTCTACCTCCTCTCCTCGCTCTTATACCTTCCTCTCTATTTTCTCTCACCTCAAGTTTTTCCCCTCTCAACCCCTTCCCCCTCCTCCTCCTCCTCCTCTTCCCCTCCTCCTCCTCCTCCTTCCCCTCACTTCAACTTCAACTTTTATCTCTTTCCTCCTCACCTCACTTTCTCTCCTCCCTCACTCCTCCACCCTATCCCTCTTCAATTTTTCCCCTCCATCTTCTTTCCTCTTTCTCTTCTAATCCCCTCAACCTCCCTCTCACTCTCCTCCCTCCCTTCCCTCTTCTAACTCTCCTTCCTCTCCCACTCCTCCCCCCCTCCCACTCTCCTACCTCCCCCCTCTCACCATTCTACCTTCCCACTCTCCTCCTCACCATTCTTCCTCTCACCTAATCCCCTCCTTCCTCTCCCTTACTCCCTTCCTCTCATTTATTTTTCTCCTCACTTCATCTTCTCTCTCCCTCCCCCTCCTCTTCCTCTCCTCATTATTGCTTCTCTGGGTCGTCTAAGGGGGCAATAACTCATAACACCCCGTCCCACTTAGACAAATTGAGGGGATTTCTCATTTTCCCTTCATTATGAGTGTTTGTTCATGGGTGGAGGTGCTATGGGGATGAGGACATGGGGAGGGAGGGGGGAGGAGTGTTTCTCATGGGTCGGGAGCTGAGAGGAGTAGGGAGGGGGGGGAGGAGTGTTTCTCATGGGTCGGGAGCTGAGAGGAGTAGGGAGGGGGTGAGGAGGAGGAGGTCGAGGGGGGTAGAGTGGTGCTTCTCGCGGGTAGAGTACTGACGGTACGACCAGGAGGAGGAAGGAGTATATGGGCGTGTGGGATCAGGGCGTGTATAAGCGTAGGAGTCGTGGTGTGGGATCAGGGCGTGTATGAGCGTGGGGGGTCGTGGCGTTGGGTTAGGGCGCGTATGAGCGTGAGGGTCGTGGGATGGAGGTCGTGGCGTTGGATCAAGGCGTGTATGAGCGTGGGATCAAGGCTTGTATGAGCGTGAGGGTCGTGGCGTGGGATCAAGGCGTGTATGAGCGTGGGGTTAAGGCGCGTATGAGCGTGAGGATCGTGGGATGGAGGTCGTGGCGTGGGTTCAAGGCGTGTATGAGCGTGAGGGTCGTAGCGTGCACATCATTGTCATAATACCACTGACTCAAGCACTAACCACCCATCCCTACACCTGACTCATCACATTCATCATTCATCTCACTCACTACATCACACAAACTCGTCACACTCATTCATAACACTCATTACATCATACTCATTCACCTAACTCATCACTTATTCATTTGACTCACGAAAACAGCCTTATTCACCTCACTCATCACTCATACACTTGGTTTTATTCACTTGACTCATTCATCTGACTCATCACAAAGTTTAATAAATGATGAGAAGGAAATAAATACCGATAAGCACGAAAAAGCACGAAAATAACAAATTAAAGGAAGAAATAGACGAACTGGAATAAAAATCGGAAAAACTTAAGTAGGATAGAAAGATAGTGATGATAAAATGAGGATCCAATAGGAAAATAAAAACGAACAGGGAAGAGGGAGAATAGTAATTAAGTGTCAATAAGGACAGAGAGAAAGTGGAATGTAGGAAATATAAATAAAAGAAGGAATAGGAGGGAAGAGGGAGATAAGGATTAAGAAAGTTTGTTGAGAGAGACACAGGAACTCGTTAGACAACTATCAGATACTGTAAAGGGATTCTCACACACACACACACACACACACACACACACACACACACACACACACACACACACACACACACATCAATCACAAAAAAAAAGATTTGATTTATTCAAGAAAAAAAATAAACTATAATAAATTGGACAGAAAAATCCCACTAAGAATATCTGTTTGGAACAATGAAAGAGACAGTACTCCACCCTGTCTCACCTCGACCCGACCAGTTCCACCTCCTCATCCACCTCTACCACCTATTCCACCATCTCCTCCTCCTCCTTCTCTTCCTCCACCATTGCTTTTCCTCCCCCTGCTGCTTCTCCTTCTCCACCATCTTTTCCTCCCCCTGCTGCTTCTCCTTCTCCACCATCTCCTCCTCCTCCTCCTCCTTCTCCTGCTGCTGGTGGAGGTGGTGGTGGTGGTGGTGGCGCTTCTTACAAAACTCACCTGACTCGTGTTTACATGTGTGGCGGGGGGTGGTGGTGGTACAGGTGACCGAGGTGACTAATACAGAGCGACTATAAACAAAGCTATGGCCCCTGTCCTCTATGATAAAGTAGCGAGCTTAACATGGAAGTTTGCAAAGGTGAACAAGACAGACAAATCGTTAAATCCTCGTGTCCAGAAGAAACCATTGTATGCAAATAATACTCCGAGGTATTTTTCCCCCCCTTCCTTCTATTCATCTCCACAGTGGAAGTTATGTAACCTCAATCTATCCTATGTTAATGAGAGTCTTCATCATCGTCGTCAGCGGTGTGGTCATCGTGTTCATCATCGTCATCATCATCATCGTGGAGACAATTTTAGATTTACAGAGAACCTCAAAAGTGGTATAGGTAAGGGACGTCACAGGGAGGCCGTCGGGTACTGGGCCTAGTAGCGTTCAGTGACGTTGGTGTCCACTTAGCCAGAGAGAGAGTGACGTCCCCCCCTCCTCCTAGCCCTCACTCACCGCCTCAACAGGTAAAGAGGTAAGATGAACGTAATCCTGCACTGATAATATTACCGGGATAAGGTCGGAGCGGCGCGTGATTTACCACTCATGTAAACATTATTTTAGCCTCAACGAGAGCCTTTGATCCCAGCCGTCGACAGACAGAGACGCGGATAGCTCAAAAAGTTAAGTGAATAAACACGGGAGAAAGACACACCGCAACGAACAAATAAAAAACAATAATGCACATTAGTGGATTTAAATCATTTTTACGAGGGGGGGTTGTTGATTTACACCAGGTAGACCAGGTATGTGCATTAACCCCTAACTCGCTGCGATTTATGACTTAACAAGGTACATATTGGCCTGCTTAATTACACCTTTTCTCCTCCTTCTATAATAATCTGCGAGCACTTACCTGTAATATTTTGTGCTTGCATCAAACACGGACAAGGAATTGGTCGGTGGGAGAGGCAAGACCTTAGAAGGCATGGGAGGTGTGTGTGTGTGTGTGTGTGTGTGTGTGTGTGTGTGTGTGTGTGTAAAGCATCAAGGTCGTGGGGACAGAGGGTGAAGGAGGGGCTGCAGAAGATAATGCACGCCTGATTACTACACCATATATATCGTCCTCACTGATGCGTCTCTGTTTTAATCTATATCACTGTTCCATCTCCGATTTATTACTTATTCTCTATTTATCATTTATTCTTCTCTATCTCCAATCTGTATAGGGGGATTAATCTGACAGAGGAGCTCGGATTATCTCATTGTCTCACTCTGTCTCCTGTCACTGTCTCACTCTGTCTCCTGTCACTGTTGACCTTTACACCTGCATACACCTGTCTCCCCCATCATGTGTTGGTCTCCCTAGCTCCTTAATCCCACCTCCTTCACTGCCCTCTTCTCCCTTCCTCCTTCTGTTTTTTACCTCTTATCTCCTTCCTCTTCTCTACCTCCTTCTCTCCCATTCCCCTTTTCATTTTTTATTCTATCTCTTCCTTGACTTTACCTTACCTTACCTTACCAACAAAACCAAGATCTTTAACTACATCCCATTCCTTTCCCCTATACAAGAGCGAAATATTGTACTTCTTACACCCATCCCAGCCAGAGCGTCTTAACCAGGGCCAAGGAGACGCACTGTGTTACCAAGATCAACATGAAACCTTAAGCACTTAGGGGGTCTTGAGGCGAGGGTTGAGTGTCACGCTTGAGGGAGAACTGCCTAGGTTAAAGGATGACTTCACGAGGAGAATTAGAATAGTATGCAAGAATGGAGTATTTAATGTGTTTTGTAGATACGAGTGAGAGAGTAAATGAGTCACTTGAGGAGGAGGAAGAAGAAGAAGAATGATGATGATGATGGGGAGGAGGAGGAGGAGAGTTGGTGAGGATAAGTGAGTTAGTATTTGCTTGTGTGTATGAGAAAGAGTGTGTGAGTGAGTGAGTGAGTGAGTGAGAGTCCGTCAGTCCGTCTGTTCATCCCACGAGTACACAAGGAGTACTTAGGTGTACTTAGTGACTCTCTCCTCTCCCTGGTGGCGGTCAGTAGCAGTGGCCTCCCCCCTCCCTCAACACAAGGCGCTGGTCATCATGCTTCCCACTTTACACGTGGGCTCCTAACATGTCAAGAGAGTCAGGCACCCGCTATCAGAAGGTGACTGGGTAAATGGGTCCCAGTCCTAATGAGTACCGGTTCTAATTGGCACCGGTCCTAATTGGTACCAGTCTTATGAACCCCCAATCATAATCGGCACGTTGCATTCGGTTAGTGGCGTCCATTTTGACTTGCAAACATTAAAATCCGCCAAAAAACATCAGAAACGAAAAAAAACACATAAAAACACATCTCCATCATATAAACAGAATACTTAAAAAGACGAATAAACGAAAGAGAAAAAAACGAAAAAAAAAACACTATAAAAAAAACACAACACTAAAACCCTTTCTAAAATTCTGCTCCACATTTTGGGCACAGGAGGAGCCGCTAATGTGCTGGAGGATAATTTATGGTGATCACATTGCCAGGTTTTGAGTTATTTAGTAGACAGACAACACAAGCAGCTCCTGGAAATCCTTTAGGTAAATGTTGAGGTGGATATCCTGCCTCTGTGTGTATGTGTGCGTCCACCCAGCAGAGAAGGGAGTGCTTGCGGGGTGTCAGGTACACACACACACACACACACATACACACACACACACACACACACACACACACACATACACACTGAGAGATTTTCTGGAAAGTTATTTAGTACGTACACAGGTATATCCAATCATCAGGCAGGTGAGAAACGTAGACCACGCAGAACCGAGTTTACACTGAAGAACTACCTCAGTAAACTAATTGGGTAAGAGACGTAGTTTACCTGAAGATACGAATTTATACGTTAGATGAAGATGAATGTAAACTAGAGTAGTAGATTTACCCGGAAGGAAGTTTACATTGGTAGCTTACAGGGGGGTAGGGAGGAGGTTAAGGGCTCTAAAGGGTGGATTAAGGGGCATGGAGGAATCTAAGGGGTGGGTTAAGGGGTATAAATGGGGCTAAGGGATTTATGGGTGGATTAAGGGGTATGAAACGATCTAAGGGGTGGTTTAAGGGATATAAGTGGATAGAAGGGCTCTAAGGGGTGGGTTAAGGGATAAAAAGGTGAACTAAGGGAGGAGGAGCCAGGCAGTAAGGGGTTGGACGTGGTAATTGTAGGGTCGGTGAAGACTGTCTGAGTATACCGTTGTCTTGACCCCTCAAACACGCTACCTACTCTGTTTGTTTGTTTGTTTGTTTACGTTTGTTTGTGAGACGCGTTTGTTTACGTTTGTTTGTACTACCTTCCGTGTGTCTGTATGTGTGTTGGTCCTTCTTTACTACATCAATGTGCCACACTAAGAGACACAATCCATACTACGTTATTTTACGCATTTACCGAATCTATGTGTATATAGGTTGCGTATTTAACACTTCACTATACGCACAGATCACGGTACCTTACGCAATTATTCTAACACATACGCAAGTGCACCTCATACTAAAAAGTTCCTGACACATTGATCAAATCCACGTAGAAAAAATAAATATTGCGTCGGTATTCACAGGCCAAAAAAAGTTGCGTATTGGGGGGAAAAAATTTAAATATATATAAATACATAAAAATATTTTTTTGACCATCTGCCAATAGCGACTTCCAATTGTGGAAGCTGAAAACATCTGGTGCTTCCCTGTCCCACCCACCCACCCCCATCCACCCGTCCGCAGGCTAGTCCTCACGCCCACCCACCCGTCAGTCCACCCCACTATCTGCTAGCTTACCCTCCCACCCACCAGCCCGCTAGCCTACAAATGATTTACTAAAAACTAAAACTTTTAGAGTATTACTAAAAATAAATTCAACAGATGGTCCGGCCTTGTTGATGAAGCTGAAGAGACGCACCATCGCTGCCACCAACTTCAGACAGTGTGGCTACAGACCTCATCACACAGGTGAGTAAAAAGCTTTACTATAATGAACTTCGACAAAGAATTTATACATAAAGTTCTTTTATTTATCGGTAAAATATTATGTTTAGAAAGATAAAATACGTTTAAAGTAGTTTGTTTTCCTTCTTATAATGCAGTGTGTTAAATAGTGTTTTGTAAAGAGTAAAGGATTGGGAAAAAACAGACAGTACATCTTTATAAAAATTGGCAAAAAAAAATTTCCACAAACTTTTTTCAAATAAAATAAATTAAAAAATAAAATTAAAAATACAATAAAATAAAATACCAAACAGCATAACAATATAGAGTTTTGTATAATAATAATATAGCAGTTTGCATAAACTTTACAAAAACAAACAAGAACAAATAAACAAACACAACATATCAACATACATTTTCGCCTAAAAGGATCCAGTGGGTAATGGTGATGGGTAGTGGGGGGAGTGGCTGGGTGGGGGGGGGTGACTGGGTGGGGGTAGTAACTGACTGGGTGGGGGTAGTAACTGACTGGGGGGGGAGTAACTGACTGGGTGGGGGGAGTAACTGGCTGGGTGGGGGGAGTAACTGGCTAGGTGGGGGTAGTAACTGACTGGGTGGGGGAGTAACTGGCTGGGTGGGGGTAATAACTGACTGGGTGGGGGGAGGTGACTGGCTGGGTGGGGGAGTAACTGGCTGGGTGGGGGGGGTAGTAACTGACTGGGTGGGGAGTAACTGACTGGGTGGGGGTAGTAACTGACTGGGTGGGGGAGTAACTGACTGGGTGGGGGGGAGTAACTGGCTGGGTGGGGGAGTAACTGGCTGGGTGGGGGGTAGTAACTGACTGGGTGGGGGGGAGACTGGGTGGGGGAGTAACTGGCTGGGTGGGGGGGTAGTAACTGACTGGGTGGGGGGAGTAACTGACTGGGTGGGGGGGAGTAACTGGCTGGGTGTGGGGGAGTAACTGGCTGGGTGGGTGGGAGTAACTGTGGGTGGTGGGTGGGAGTAACTGACTGGGTGGGGGAGTAACTGACTGGGTGGGGGAGTAACTGGCTGGGTGGGGGGAGTAACTGACTGGGTGGGGAGGACTGGTAATGACTGGGTGGGGGAGTAACTGGTTGGGTGGGGGAGTAACTGGCTGGGTGGGGGGAGTAACTGGCTGGGTGGGGGGAGTAACTGGCTGGGTGGGGGGAGTAACTGGCCTGACTGGTGGGGGAGTAACTGACTGGTGGGGGGGAGTAACTGGTTGGGTGGGGGAGTAACTGACTGGGTGGGGGGGGTGTGACTGGGTGGGGGGAGTAACTGGTTGGGTGGGGAGGGTGACTGGCTGGGTGGGGGGAGTAACTGACTGGGTGGGGGAGTAACTGACTGTGGGGGAGTAACTGACTGGGTGGGGGAGACTGGCTGGGTGGGGGTAGTAAATGACTGGGTGGGGAGTAACTGACTGGGTGGGGGAGTAACTGACTGGGTGGGGGAGTAACTGACTGGGTGGGAGACTGGGTGGGGAGTAACTGGCTGGGTGGGGGGGGTAACTGGCTGGGTCCTTTCATTCATAATACTTGGCCAGCATCATGCACTCATACACCCGACCTATTACTGCAGTGATGGCCGAAGGAGAGTGGTGAGGGAGAGCAGTGAGGAAGAGTGAGGGACGGAGAGAGCAGTGAGGGAGAGTGGTGAGGGAGAACAGTGAGGGACGGAGAGAGCAGTGTGGGAGAGTGGTGGAGAGAGCAGTACAACATACAGCTACAACACATGGGAAGATGAAGAGAGCTTTGTCTGGCCTCCATCCACCTCCTGAGCTTCTCTAACACCGGGTCTTATTTTGCCAGCCATAATAATTCTTCTTGTGTGTGTTTACGTTCAATCTTTACGGGAGAAACATCGACTACTTTTACTCTCTTGTGTTTTCCTGTTCACTTCTTCGTCTTTTTTTTTCCCAATGTTTTGTCCTTTTTTATTCTTTCTCTTTTGTTTATTATTGTTTATCCGTTCTCTGCTTTGTAGGGATTTTTGTTAAATTTGATTATTTCTCACTACTTTTACTATTTTTCACTATTATTATTGTTATTATTATCATTGGGACTTCTTTATCGCTTATATTTATTTCTCCAAATTATTCACGTCACTTATTTCTCTCAATTTATTTTTGTTTACATTACACGCGTTTTTATCGGTCTCTCTTCTTCTTCTCCTTCGTTCATTACCTCTGACCTAACCAATCTTCTTCTCTTTCCTCCACACATTCTTTATCTCCAAAATCCACACTCCCACTATTCTCCTCCTCCTCCTCCTCCTTGCCTACCATCATTTATCACATCTTAACGATCATTATTCTCCTTCTCTCCTCTTTCATTTCTCATCTACAATTATTTTTTTTTTTACTTCTTGGCGATAATCCCACGTATTGACGGAGCGGCCGGCCTGCGTGAGGACCCGGCACGACACTTCATAAGTCAACTCCTATTTGAAACTGACACCGGTAATTTGGCAGGAAGGAGAGCTGAAATAGTGGCAATGGCGGATGCAATATGTGGGTAAAGTGAGTGGAATATTTTTTTTATTTTATGCGGGTAGCTCATGTGGGTACTATGTGGGTATGGTGGATTTGGGTACACAGGTATACAATTAGGAATGTATTTTTGTTCTGTTTACATATACTTATACGTAGATACATATATACACATACAAACTCGCTCTAACTCTTTTTCCTACGATACATGTTTTATATAAATTTATGTATATATGTATATTGATGTTTATATTAATGTGTATATTAATGCATATATTTACGTGCATGATTATTCATATACTGATGTATATATTGATGTATGTATTCATGTACTGTATATATTCATGTATATATTCATGTATATATTTATGTATTCCAGGTTACCAAGGTGAGTATTTCCTCCTAACCAGAAAGTCTCCTCAGGTCTTGTGCGGCCTCTTGGGAAATTAGTCACAAGTGCAGCAGGTGAAGCGGTAGGTGAAGTGTAGTGTTGTAGGTGAAGTGTTAGGTGAAGTGTAGTGCAGCAGGTGAAGTGTAGTGCAGCAGGTGAAGTGTAGTGGAGTAGGTGAAGTGTAGTGCAGCAGGTGAAGTGTAGTGCAGCAGGTGAAGTGTAGTGGAGTAGGTGAAGTGTAGTGCAGCAGGTGAAGTGTAGTGCAGTAGGTGAAGGTGGTAGGTGAAGTGTTGCGTAGTAGGTGGAGGGTTAGGTGAAGTGTAGTGCAGCAGGTGAAGTGTAGTGCAACAGGTGAAGTGTAGTGCAGTAGGTGAAGGTGGTAGGTGAAGTATTGCGTAATAGGTGGAGGGCTAGGTGAAGTGTAGTGCAGCAGGTGAAGTGTAGTGCAGCAGGTGAAGTGTAGTGCAGCAGGTGAAGTGTAGTTCAGTAGGTGAAGTGTGATATCGTTACCTCCTGATCAACACATTGAGTCTTGTTCTCTTCCTCTTCGCAAAACCTCCGGAGGTACTGGTGGCTGGAGCTCAACACTTCTTCCTCTCCTCCCTCATCCTCTTCCTCTATTCCTCCTCTTCCTCTATTCCTCCTCTTCCCCTCCTTCCTCCTCTTTTATTCCTCCTCTTCCCCTCCTTCCTCCTCATTTATTCCTCCTCTTCCTCTCCTCCCTCCTCTTCTATTCCTCCTCTTCCCCTCCTCCCTCCTCTTCTATTCCTCCGTTTCCCCTCCTCCTCCTCCTCTATTCCTCCTCTTCCCCTCCTTCTTCCTCTTCCTCTATTCTTCCTCTTCCCCTTCCCTCCTTCTTTATTCCTCCCTCCTTTATTCCTCCTTCCCTCCTTCCTCCTCTTTATTCCTCCTTCCTCTCCTCCTCTTTCTTCCTCCTCCCTCCTCCTCCTCCTCCTCTCCTCCTCCTCCTCTCCTCCTCACCTTGTTCCTCAGTCTCAGTGTAACATTTCTTTCTCTCTCTAATTAATCTTTGTATGTTCTTTTTGTGTGTGTGTGTGTGTGTGTGTGTGTGGGGGTGATTACTACTGAGGTTAATTATATCATTACCGGTAAATAATTACCTTTAGTAGTTGATGAATATATTACCTTCTTTATCTAGGGTTAATGTACCACACTTAATGGCGGCACTGTCAACACTTATGGAACACTTATGGCACTGTCAACACCCATGGCACTGTCAACACGAGGGAGTCATCACACCTGTATTGTATACCTTTTAAACTACACCTGTCACCTGTTCTGATATTTCTGATTAGATCTCTCTCTCTCTCTCTCTCTCGTAGCTCCCACCACTCAAGGAGCATTTTGTGTCACAGAATCTACACCTGGACAATACAGGTACAAGACAGGTGTCGGGGGAGATGACAGGAGTCAGCACGGAGAGAGGTGTCAGGGGGAAGGGTACAGAGAGGAAGGTGGCCAGAGAGGAAGGTTAGGGGAGGAGAAAGGTGTCAGGGGAGGGAAGGGCAAATAGGGGGAAAGGGAAGGGGGAAGGGTGCCGAGGAAAGGGGAAGGGGAAAGGGGTGTCAGGGGGAAAGGGAAGGGGAAAGGAACAAGTGGAGGGAGAAAGGGTGTCAGGGAAGGGGAGGTGTCAGGGGGAAAGGGTGTCAGGGAGGGAAGGGTTTCAGGAGGGAAGGGTGTCAAGGGGAGGAGAAGAGGGAAGGGGAAGAGGCAAGGATGGAGAGGTTTTAGGTGAAGGTTGTAAGGGGAGAGGAGGTGTCAGGGAGGGAAAAGGTATACTAGGGAAGGGGGAGAGGTGTCAGGTGGGAAGGTAGGGGTGTCAGGAGAAGGAGGAGGATGTTAGGAAAAGGAAGGAGAGGTTAGGGAAAGGGGTAGGGTAAGGGCGATGGGGTATCAGGGGTAGGGGAAGGGTGTTAGGAAAGGGATAAGAGTTGTCACTGAGAGGGATGTCAGGGGAAGGAAAAGAGAACAGGTGGAGAAGGATGAGTATCAGAAGGGGAGGATGTTAGAAGGGTGTCAGGGAGGGGTAGACAAGACAACAAGTGTAATGGGACCAAACACAAAGAATAAGGGGGGGGATATGGGGGAGTAGAAGACGACCCCAGAGGGTGAGGCTCAGACTGGGTGAAGAATCTGGGGGAATGGATAGTACTCAGGGGTGATTAATTCAGGGTGAGGCCCCAGCAGGTAAGAGGAGAGTTAGGGGAGGTGGGGTAGGTGTGTGTGGAGGAGAGCAGGTGTCGGGTGTCAAGTGAGAGCTGTATAATGTATGGGTGACCGAGGCAGTGCATAGTAAATGTATAACCCACTCCTACACAATGGCTAATTACTTGGAGGAGGAAGGAGGAAGAGGGATGAGAAGGGGAGGGAAGGAGGGGGAGGGGGGTAGGAGGAGGAGGAGGAGGGGGTAGGAGGGGAGGGAAGGGGAGGAGGAGGTGGGGAAAGAGAACCTCCACGTAGCGCCCTCTATTGACCACTTGTTGACGTTGGCGATTCATTAGACCTCACGTACGGGACGCAACACACAGCAGAAGGTGGACTAGATGGGTGTGAGAAGGACGATAGCCGTTGTGTTTGGGTGTTTACGAACCGATGGTAAATATTGACGAATCCAACCTGTGCCTAGAATAAGCCCGGGTCCGTCTTGCTGTGTTAATGTGAAGGCGGGAACACGCTCGGCCAACAAGAGACTCGGGGATCAAGCAGGAGACAAACACAGCGGCAGCAGACAGCGTACCCAGAGCAACCTAAGAGTCCACCTTACCTTAGTCCAGTCGATGGTCCAGCCCAGCCCAGCCCAGCTCACGCCCCTCATCCCCTTCTCTCACTCTCTCTCGACTCACTCAAAGTAGATTTATGAATACAATCCCTTTAAGAGGAATCCAAATTAGCTGCTATCAGTCGTGTCGTGGCGGTGTTGAGTGGGGGGGTCCAACAAGAGGTGTCGGCTGAATATTAAACTTTTTACTCTTCCTTAGACAACTTGTCCTCTGTTGCTCGCGTTACTGACTTTAGTTCACGACCGAAAGTAGATTTAGAAACCACTTCCCGTTCTTATAATCGGTTGATTATGATGATGGTTGATGTACTGTACACCGACCACCTGAGATATCCGCCGTAATGGTCCTCCCTTCACCTGGATTATCTGTGTTTACCTGACGGCTTACCTGTCCCTTGACTCCTCTCCTCACCTGTCATTATATCTCCTGTCTCCCCATCTCTCATCTTACTCGTCTCCTCACCTCAATCATCATGTCATTCGTTATCTCGTTCACCATGTTAACTGTCACCTCACACGTTTTCTCGCTTGTCATGTCACTCGTCACGCCATTCGTTGTTCCATTCCCCATAACCTTCATTAGCATATAAAGGAATACCTCTGTGTGAATATCTACGTCATGACCTCATTTGCCGACACGCAAGGTAATAGGTCAGGTTGTTCTCTGGAAAGCGAAATCTAACTGCTTTTAATGATAAACTTGGTCTATATTCTTGAGGAAATGTATATAAAAGAGATTTAAAATGGACACAGCCGTAGATTTTGTTCGAATTTCATACAACGCTAATGAACACTATGGGTTGAAAATGTTAATATTCGAGTAATTAGGTATTAATTAATGACCCCTGGAATAATTAAACACATTTGAAATATTTAAAAGGATCAAAACGCTGTACCTCTTAAGTTTTAAACCGCTCTTGTATGCATTTCCTCAAGACTATAGACTAACTTTACCATTTAAAGTTAGGCTATGTTAAGTTACGTGAAGTTGAGGTACATTAGGTTAGGTTAAGTTCATGGCCCAGGCTTGACAATAGGATAGTACTACTGAATTAAAGGATTATATTGTAGTCACGAGTGAAGGAGTAGCTTCAGAGGATAATAGTTGGCAAGAAACTAAATAGCTGGATAGTTTCAAACAACGCCGGATAGCTTCAAACAACGCCGGATAGCTTCAAACAACGCCGAATAGCTTCAAACAACGCCGGATAGCTTCAAACAACGCCGGATAGCTTCAAACATAGGTTGGATGGATATATTAACGATAGGAGTTGGGTGTACAGGGGACTGCCCAGTATGGACCAATAGGCCCGCTACAGTTTCCTCCATTCTTATGTGGGTATGTGTGTACAGGAGACGTTAATAGTGTTTTAATATACGAAAAAAAATACCAAAAACATTACACAATATGTAAATAAAAAGAAACAAAATCACGAGTGTCTGTCCAGCTGTGGTTGTGTTAAAGTGATTCCTTAAACACCTTACAAAATTCACCTGGGTTGTGTGTGGGTGATACACATCTTCTCTCAACCAAGGTGTGAATATTATTTTACCGAGGGGTCACCTTAAAGGGTCACACCTGGGGTAACACTAGCGAGCTCTGGCCCCCTAACGTGAGGTAAGGGGCGGTGAGGTAGGAGTGTGAGAGTGGATGATAGGTGTGGGTAATAATGAGGTAAACTAGGTGGCTAAAATAATCAAATAAAGACGAATGGTATGATAATAGGGGTAGATAAGAGAGAGAGAGAGAGAGAGAGAGAGAGAGAGAGAACAGTGTCACGCTATCTATGAAAGTCTTAACTGACTCCTTAAAAATATTCACAATTCCCCAACTCAACCGACAGTCAATTGTTTTAGCCATTTACTCTGTGTTTGCATTGCATTAGTTATTTCCTACAGTAAATAGAAAAAAGGCCAAGGAATTACAGAGTAAAAAATAGCCTAAAAATCATAAATTACAAAAAAGGTCCCTTGAAGCTACGAGAAAAATACCCTTATAATAAATGAAAAAAAGACAAAAAAAAAAGAGAAACAGAAAAAATAGCCCCAAAAGTCATAGAACCATAAATAACAAACAACATCTAGCATCATAACGAAAAAAAAAAGTCCTCTGAAATAAATGAACTGGAAAACAGCCTCACAAATCGTAAATGACACGTAAATAGCGCCCTCCCTCTTGGACTGATGGAAAAACACCGATCAAAAGGCTTCACAATACAGAGTGATTTAGTGTCGCTCGGTTGTGTCGTCGACGTTGTGTTTGAAAGGGACCAGCAGTGACTCCCTCCCTCCTCCTGGGTCTAAACTCTATGCCATCAAGTTAAAGCTCACATAGACCTGATAAATACGTATATTAGGTGTGTCATCTTACTCTAGGTGTGTGATGGGGTGAGTGGGGAGAGAGATGGGGAGAAGGGGAGGTTGGGGAGGGAGAGGCAGGGAGGAAAGAAGGGAGAGGGGGAGGCAAGGAAGACAGGTGGGGAGGGAGAGGAGGGAGAAAGAAAGGGGATGGGAAGACGCCAGGGGAGGGGGGGGGGGAGAAAGAAAAGGGGAAGTGGAGAGGGCGGGAAAGAAAGGAAGGAGGAGAAGAATGAAAGGGAGGGTGAGGGGAGAGGCCGGGAAGGACGGAGGAAGGAGATAAAAAGGGGGAAAGTGAGGAGAGGTCGAAAGAGAAAGATGAACAGGAGATGAGAGGGTAAGGTGGAAGGGAATTGGGAAGAGGGGTTGAGGGAGAAGGAAAGGAGGAGAAAGAGAAGGTGAAGGAAGAGAGAAAAGAAGGAGGAGAAAGAGGAGGAGAGAAGGAGAAGGAGGAAGAGAGAAGGAGGAAGGAGGTGAGCACTCCAGGACCCTGTGTAGGCTATGAGGGAGCTGTCGCCATAACACACTCTGTGGGGGTGGGGGGGGGTGTTTAGGGGCGGGTTATTATGAGTCCCGCTTAATGGACTCGCCACACCGGCCCCATTGTTTGACGCTATATAAACAGGAAGGTCGTCCCGAATGGGGTGTTTGCACGCTTGTTGCCGCAGCTTTGCCTCCCCTCCCCCCTTCTCCTCCTCCCCCTACCCCATTCTGCCCTCCCCCTACCCTCTTCCCTCCCTCTCCCCCTTCCCTGGGCGGCAAGGGTGAGAGAAGGAAGAGGTGGAACGGGTGGAAGGGGTGGATTGGAGAAGATGGAAAGGGGAAAACAAGAGGGAATGGAAAGGGTAGATTGGACGAGATGGAAAGAACAAGGGAACATAGAACGACATGAAAAAAAAACAAGGGGAAACAGAAGAAAGGAAAATACGGGAGAGGCAGAAGGAATAGGGATAACTTAGAGAGTAGGTAACAAGAAAGAGAAAAAGGAAGTGAAAGAGGAAGCAGGCAAAGAAAACGTGAAATAAGACACTAACCCAAACTTAGCCAAATGTCACTGTGAAGGAGGGAGTGGTGTGGGGGCAGCCGTAAAGAGAGAGTGTGTGTGTGTGTGTGTCAGAGCATTAACACACAATACGACCATAACTTATCCCGTAAGTGTTGCTAAGATAAGGACAAGACGCAGAATATTTTTACATATCTAACACCTTAGACACACTGTTTAATATCTGTCCAGCCAGCCTCTGTCTCAGTGTGTAAGTAATGGAGAGAGAGAGAGAGAGAGAGAGAGAGAGAGAGAGAGAGAGAGAGAGAGAGAGAGAGAGAGAGAGAGAGAGAGAGAGAGAGAGAGAGAGAGAGAGAGAGAGAGAGGACAAATGGAATGGAAAATAAAATATAAAATAAGGTTAAAAGAAATTGGGGGAACAAAATAAGGAAAATAACAGAAAAAATAGAAAGTTGAAACACAGAAATAACGTAGAATTACAAAAGGCAAAAAAAATTATATAAAACAAGTTAAAAAATATATATAATAATAATAGAAACCCCCAGAAAACAATAGACATAAATACCAAAGAAGAAACAGCAAAATAAGGAAAATTTAAACAAGGAAAATAGAAAATTTTAAATAAAAAAATAACGTTAAATACAAAAAGTAAGAGAAAATTAAAAAAATAAATAAAAGACAAAAGCAGAAAACAGATGAAGTCAACGTTACGCATCTCCTTCATAGCGAGGTTTCAGCACACGCACACACAAGCACACGCACACACAAGCACACGCACACGCACACAGACAAACACATATACACGCAGACGCATTCCCACTCAGACAGACAGACAGACAGACAGCCCTGCACAGCCCCTCGTCCACACACAATAAAACGTAATCATAAAAGGTAATCATATCTCAGACGATAACCTTTGTAATTACGTTCTTCATCTTCTCCTAATATGGGCCTAAATGGACCCCCTCCCCCCTGTACTGTACGACCTTCCTCCCTCCCTTCTACTGTACGACCCCACCTTCCTTCCCTCTATTATACGACCCCCTCCCCCTTCCTCCCTTCTACTGTACGACCCCTTCCCTTCCTTCTACTGTACGACCCATTCCCTTCCTTCTACTGTACGACCCATTCCCTCCCTTCTACTGTACGACCCCCTCCCTTCTACTGTACGACCCCTTCCCTCCCTTTTAGTGTACGACCCTCTTCATCCCTTTTATTGTACGACCGCCCTTTCCCCCTTCTAGTGTACGACCCCCTCCCTTCCTCCCCTCTACTGTACGACCCTTCTATTCCCCCTTTACTGTACGACCCCCCTTCCTTTCTGTACTATACTAGCCCCATTCCCCCTTTTACTGTACGACCCCCTTCTCTCCTTCCCTCTACTCTACGACCCTCCTTCCCTCCACTGTAGTACGAGACCAACTTCATCCAGCGACACTCTCCTCTTTTCTCACCCCCCCATCTACTTCTTCAGCTTCATTCTTCTCCTCACCTCTCATCAACCGCCTATTTCTTTTCCTCTTGTCTCAAGAATTCCCCACCCAGTACCCCCCCCCTCCCCCCCCTCTCCTCCCCACCCAGCACCTGGTTGGCCTTCCCTCCCACTCCCCCACCCAGCACCCAACAGACTCCTCCCTCAGCACCCTGCAGACCACTCCCCCAGCACCCAGCAAACCCTCCTCAGCACCTAGCAGACCCTCTCCTAACAGATCCCTCCCAGCACTCTAGCAGAAATCCCCAGCACTAGCAAACCTCCTCAGCACCTAGCATGCCCTCCCCAAACCCAACATCTGGCAAAACCCCCCATCACCATCTGACAGCTTCACCACCCAGCACGCCCTCTCCCTTACCCCCGAGAGAGAGAAAGAACTCCCCCACACAGAAGGAAAATGAAATCAAACTAATGAACAAGATGACTGACCAATTGACAAGGACCCCACAAAGCTCACCGTCTAGAACCCTGAAGGAATTAGCTGCCATAAATAGTCGACTGAATTACTTAATATCGACTTAATTAAAAAGGTGTGAGTCTCTCTTCACTACGCCATGGGGAGATGAATTAATGTCGCCGAGTGAGGTGAATCAGTGTGGTACAGTTGTTGTGTAGAGATGATGGTGAGTGTGGATTTAGTTATGTTTAGTTCAAGGTGATTCAGATTCAATGGATTTGGTAACCTATACGAGAGAGAGAGAGACAGACAGACAGACAGACAGACAGACAGACAGACAGAGAGAGAGAGAGAGAGAGAGAGAGAGAGAGGCTGGTTATGTATTCCTGGGGGTTCTCTCAGACTTATTTGACAGGTGTTTGGGAGGAGTCAGTGAAGGAGAGAGAGAGAGGGAGGCGGTCATTGGAGGGGGTCAAAGGAGGCGACGTTAGGGCTGCCGGCCTACCATTACCTACTTGACTACCTCCCAATTACCTGTACAGTGGGCGCCAGGTAGACCACAGCCTTGAGAAAACAGGGCATATAACACCAGCTGATTGAAGGACCTGCCAGCTACAGGGTCTAAAGGAAGTCAAGGGAGGTGGGGGGGGGGGGGAGGGGAGTAGGGGAGGGTAGGGAGGGAGGGTGGTAGGGGTGTGGGTGGTGGTAGTGGGAGGGTAGTGGTGGTAGTGGGAGGGAGTGGTGGTAGTGGGAGGGAGTGGTGGTAGTGGGAGGGTAGTGGTGGTAGTGGGAGGGAGTGGTGGTAGTGGGAGGGAGTGGTGGTAGTGGGAGGGTAGTGGTGATAGTGGGAGGGTAGTGGGAGGGAAGTAGTGGAGGAAGGGTGGAAATGGGAGGGTCCGGATGGTCGGAAAGTGAAAAAAGAAAGGTTTTGTAAGGGGAGGGAACTGACAGGAATGGGAAGGGGTGGAAGAGAAGGGAAAGGCATTACATGACCCTACGAGTCTGTAAATGCCTTCATGAACCCATACACAGGTAACGCACGCACTCACGCACATACACACGCATGCACACACACACACACACACACGCATGCACACACACACACACACACACACACACTTATCACAATTCACAATAAAAACTCCAGAGAGCTCACCTTGACGAGGGAAAATTACTGTAGTCCTCCGGAAATTAAACAAATGGTGAAAATTAAATGTTTTTTCCCACACCACCGAAAAATACTCACAAAAACAAGTAATATTTAAAAAAGACATGAAATATTCTGTGTGTGTGTGTGTGTGTGTGTGTGTGTGTGTGTGTGTGTGTGTGTGTGGAATTAGATTACACACACACACACTACCACCACCTCCGCTACCTGACGCCCCTCGCCAGGTGATAGTCAGGTAATGAGTTTCTTATCACCAAAATAACAACTTGTCGCACAGAAAAAGTTATGCAAATGTTTACTGCTATCAGACACACCAAATGTGATCATATAGACAAGAGAAAAATAATAAAATAAAATAAATGATAATAATAATAATAATAAATGACGATAATCGACTTAATGATTACAATGATGTCGATAATACCCAAAAATAATAATGAAAATAACAAGAAATTCATAACATGTTGTATACAAGGAAACAAAACAACCCCTATAGTAGATATGAATTACCTTAAAAAGAGACGAAAAATAACAGATAACAAAACGTGGGTACAATTTTTACTTCCCGCAATGTTTACGCATGAGAGCCATTTTTATTTTCCTCTTCCGTGACTACATCAGGTGGAGGGAAAACCAAGAGGAACTGTCAAAATATTACTCTTGAAAACACTGAGAGATGACGGAGTGTGGGGGCGGGGCGGGGAGTGGGGCGGTGGTGAAGGAGGGGATGGAGGAGGAGGGGGGGGCTGGCGCGTCGTCACTTGAACCTCTACGATGCCCTGGAGTGGTCAAATTCAGGGTCTCAGAATAGATACGATATTTTTTTGGTTTTGTTTAGACTCTCCGTATGTATCTGTATGTCCGTCCGTCCGTACTTCCGTCTTATATGTATTTTATCAGCAGCAGTACTCAAAAACTATATAGCGTTGGGGTATAAAATTATGTAGATGTTTAGGTTAGGTTAGAATGATTATTTTTAGTTTTAATATATTAATTTTCAACTATTTTTAGATTTTTGACTATTGCAAACTGTCGAGTCACATCAATTTAGTCAATCCTAGTTTTATTTATTTTTACTTTAACCTCTAAGACCAAAATATACTTATCAATTACAAAAACCCAATTTATACCATAAAAATTTCTTCCAATTCATAAAAACAAAACAAAACAGAATAAATCATCCATTATTTAAGTAACATTTAAGTTTATTTCATTCTCAAAGTAACACAAATAACTAAACAATTTTCCCTTTAATTACGGCATAAATTTTTTCTCAGTCGAGAGGGATGATGGACGTAAGCTGTCACGTCACGTCATGTCATGTTCCGTCATGCGTAAGCTGGAACTACATTACATAAATCGTACTTACTTTTTTCCATCACTCATCCGGATTTACTGCCTTAACGTTGTGAACTGTGGAAGGTAAATTAGGGTCTTTAAAAGGGAAGGTTTTTATTTAGTTATTTTGGTTTACGATGATTGGTGTAAATTATTTGGTTATTATTTGTTATTATTGTTGTTGTTATTATTGTTGTTTGTATTGTTATTATTGTTGTTAGTTGTTAATATTGTTATTGTTATTATTTTTTGGTATTGTTATTGTTATTAATGTTGCTGTTATTGTTGTTATTATTGCTATTAGTGTTATTATTATTATTATTATTATTATTATTATTATTATTATTATTATTATTATTATTATTATTATTATTATTATTATTATCCATTAATTTACACTTATAATTGATGAAATATATCCTAAACATAAATTTTTCTCATCAGCTGCTAAACATCCAGCGTGAAACAGCTGATTAGGTAAACATTGGATGGGTGAGGTCCGTAGCGATCACCCGACAAGAGAACTTGTTTGTTTGTTCTCTTAATTAAATTCTTGAACGAAATGTCTAAAATCTTGTGCACTCTTTAAATCATCTTCCTTAAAGGGTTAAATCATCGTCGACAAAGGGTTAACATAGGTGAACCTCAGTGTGTAATAAACATCATCTTTGCATACTGTTAACATTCGGATATTTGAAATTGAGTTATTCATTTTGTATTCTCAGATATTGTTAAAATACTCTGGTTCTTTACGGTTATTTACAATGCAATAAGAAAATAACACTAATGTATATTTTTTGTATACTGAAATTCTTTTACGTTTTTCCGGCTATTATGGAATTATGGTATAAACAGCTGCACTACTTATTGATTGTGTTTTAATTTAAGAAACATGAAGCATGAGTAAGGTGAATTGTAATGCTTATTAACATTTAAGTATGATATTTTATAAGTGTATATTATGCTTGTTTAGTTTGTTTGTTTTTGTTTGTTTTTTTTTTTTTTGTCTAAGTGTTGTCAGTAGCACACATAACGCCATAATCCTTCTAACTTTATTGATATTTACACAATGGCCTCCTGAAGTAGATGGCATTCCTTAACCTTTTCCTGATATATATTTCCTTCCTGACATCCTTCATAAGTTACAATATTATAGCCGTAAAAAATATATTCATAAGACGATCCATGAAATATACATAATGCATCACGACCCTCGCTGAAAAATGATTAAATTTGTAGCCCTCTTGATATATATTTGACCCCCTTAGATAAATACTAACACCGGTGAAAAATATTTGCCCCATTACTCTCTGAAATATATCTGCATCACGACCCTCTGAAAAATATTTAGGCTGTACCCCTCCGGATAAATATTGTGACGTGACCCCCTCCCCCCATGATAAATGTTGGGTGTCCCACGGGCCTCCTGTGTCAGTGGATCCAACTCGTGACCCTGGCTGAAGGCGGCGGCAGCAGCAGCAGCAGCAGCAGCAGCAGGAGGAGACCTTACGTATAACTCTGGCAGAAGGCACAGCAGGAGCGGAGGAAAGGGGTCTATGTGACTCCAGCGGAAGGTACAGGGGCAATAACAGCAGAAAGCACAGCAGCAGAGAACCTACATGACTCAAGCAGAGGCACAGCAGCAGAGAACCTACATGATCCCAGCAGAAGGCACAGCAGCAGAGAACCTCCTACATGAATCCAGCAGTAACAGAAGAGGACCCACATGACCCCAACAGCAGCAGGAGACGTGGCCACCATTCATCAAGAGTGTCACTGACTAATATGGTTAAGCCAGAGGCCGCAGACCGTCGACTTTTATTGCTCTCAGGATCACGTGAGGCATAAGGACACCCCTGCCAGCTTTGTCCTCGTGTTCGAGGAGTCCTCGAGCCAGGCCGTCCTCGATGTGGGTTTGAGGACTCGCGGATTTTCTCCTCTTGTGGGTTTAGGGTCTCGTGGGTTTAGGGATTCGCGGGTTTTATCCTCGTGTGGGTTTATAATCGTACAGGTATAAAGTACAGGTACAGCAACCCTTTTTCTTACCTGGTGACAGTACCACACAGGTGACGCCTTACCCCCACTTCCCCCAACCCTCCACCCACTCTCCAATTACGGTTTAACACGAGCTTATGTGATTACGAGAAGCAGGTATACGCGCCGGGGACATACGCAAGTGAACACCTGGGACAAATGAGGCGTAGTTTGTTCTTCTGTCAACCTGTCGGATAATTACGGTAATTAGAGGTAAGGAATACAGGTAAGAACTGAGGGGGAAGCAGGAACAGGACAAATGATTGGTGTGTTGATCGAGGGGGAGGAGGGGAAGTGGTGGTGGTGGACTATGGTGGTGATGGTGGTGGTGGTGGTGGTGTTGGTGGTGGTATTTATGGTGGTGATGGTGGTGGTGGTATTTATGGTGGTGGTGGTATTTATGGTGGTGGTGGTGGTGGTGGTGGTATTTATAGGTGTGGTGTTGGTATTTATGGTGGTGGTGATGGTGGTGGTGGTGATGGTGGTGTATTTATAGGTGGTGTTGGTATTTATGGTGGTGGTGGATGATAGTGGTAGTGATGGTGATAGTGGTGTTGGTGGTGTTGGTGGTATTTATAGGTGTGTGGTGGTGTTGGTAGTGGTAGTGATGGTGGTAGTGGTGGTGGTGTTGGTTGTGGTGTTTATAGTGAAGAGGTGGATAATGTTGGAGGTAGTACGAGAGGTGATTTAGTTTAATAATAACAGCAAAAAGACAGCAACAGCAACACAGCAAAGGCAACAAGACAACAACAGTAACAAGACAGCAACAGCAACAAGACAGCAACAACAACAAGACAGCAACAGCAACAAGACAACAACAGCAACAAGACAAAAAACAAAGCAGCAACAGTAACAAGACAACAACAGCAACAAGACAGCAACAGCAACAAGACAACAGCAATGACAACAACAGCAACAAGACAACAACAAAGCAGCAACAGTAACAAGACAGCAACAGCAACAAGACAGCAACAGCAACAAGACAGCAACAGTAACAAGACAGCAACAGCAACAAGACAGCAACAGTAGCAAGACAGCAACAGCAACAAGACAGCAACAGCAACAAGACAGCAACAAGAGAGCAGCAACAAAACAGCAACAGCATTAAGCATGGCGTTTCTTCTTACTCCTGTTATTATTAATCATTAATCTTCCAATTATAATGATTATAATATTTTTTCTTCTTATGCTCTTTCTTCTTCTTCTGATTATTATTATTATTATTATCATCATTAATACCATTATTAGAAGATTTTCCTATAATAATTTATGAACTGCTTCTCATTCTTTCAATTAAAATTCTTATATATTTTTTATTACTCTACCTTTTCTTATTCTTATTATTGTTGTTATTATTATCATGAATTTCTAAAATTTATTAATAAACTTATTGTCTCTCTCTCTCTCTCTCCTCTCATCGTATTTATCATTAGTGTTCATTATCATCATTATTAATACATTTGTTTATTTTTTTCTTCCTTTGTTTTTTCTTCTTATCATTATCATATTAATTCTATTACATTGTTTACTGTTATTTGGACTTTCAGCATCTGGTCTCCTAGTGTTCTTCAACCCCTGGTCTCCTAGTTCTTTCAACCTCTGGTCTCCTCTCTGGGTACTGGTTTTCCCCAACACAATTTTATAAAGAGGTTTGAGACTTTTTTTTTCCTTGCAGGTATAAATTAAATTAATTTTATCACCTGGTCGAATGTGGGCTGATTGAGTCTCTAGGTAACACAGCACGTAGGTATGTTGAGGGTGTAGAAGTAGCACAGCATGTAACATTAAGGTCACACAGCATATTAAAGTAACACAGCATATTAAGGTAACACAGCATATTAAGGTAACACACAGCAATCAATGTTGAAATAAAACAATTTGAAACTTTTAAAAACCCGCCATTGGTTGTTTGAGTAAGAAACAGGAAAGTAAGCTGTTTCCTTACATTCATCCCGCCTCCCCCCACCACCTCCTTGGGACTGAGCGGCAATTAATTAGTAAAGGTGTTATTCCTACGTCTGAGGGTCGGCGACTATGGCCCTCCACTACAAACTGAAACTGTAATTGAAACAAAGGTGAAGTTGAAGCATAACCATAAGTGATATCACGAAGCTTTTTATTAAAGCTGGTGGGCGGGCTTTTTGTTTACTCAAGTGCGATAAATACTTCATTTTTTTATCTCTGGTTAGTTTTTATTATTTTTTCCAATTTATTCGTATTATTAGTTTTAATTCTATTTATTCTCAGATTTTAGTTTCTCCGCATTTAATTCATTATTCTTTCATTTAATCTTTGCTGTTTTTAATATTATTTAAGATTTTCTACCTGAAACTTGTCTGATGTTAAGTGATCGTATTAAGTTAAGGTCGAGTCTCGGCGTAACATTGATGCTTCCTTTAAAAGTAGTAATTTGTGTTTTAGTTTCTGTTCAGTCTTACACCTTATGTTATGGAGAATACTTATCGTAGGAGCCTTTGTGAATGTGGCCCAGAGCATTACAGGTGAGGTGTCGTCATCAGGGTGTTGGTGGGTAAATTCAGAAATGATGAAGGTAATGGTAAAGGTATAGTGACTCCCACTGCTCACCCCGCCTCAGATCTCTTAACAATATGTAAACCCGTGTGTGAGGAAGGATTACAAGTTCATCAATAACGGGTGAGCTTCTGCAGCACTCAAGGCCGGGAGGATAAGTCTTGAGGCGGAGGTGATGCGAGAGTGTGTGCGTGTCGGGGAGACTTTGATCTCTGCTCACCTGAGGCGCCACACTGAGCGATGCCCCGTTCACCTGATCTCATTCTGATGACGTCTGGAGGAGGAGGAGGCCAGAGATGGAGGAGATGCTGAAGGAACCATGCCTGACTAGTGCTAAATACCCCCACTTGCTGTGCCTGACGGCCAGACGCCGAATGGGAAGAGTCGTGCCACCCAACACTTAAGATATATCTGATGCACTTCTTCATGCCTCACGCCGAGATATCGCGGGTGGATCACAAATTGAAAAGTTCAGTTTTATGGTCGATCTCCAGGCGAGATGGTGGGGGCAAGCCGGCCGTGTCGACGCCCTCCGTCGCGCCCACGTAATCCCCCGACATTGGCGAGATGGGCGGCTTCTCCACCCATTTCAATTACGGCGAGGATTGCTGAAAATTGAATTAATGAAACCGAGCCCATATTGGGAGGTGGCCGTATGCGTCAAGACCTTCAGCGACGGGCCGGCGAGATCCTCGGCAGATTGTTTATATTAAGGACGCCTCCCTCAAGTCTGCGATTAATTTGAACCATAATGAGGTATGAGTTTTTACAAGCGCCGTCGAGTGAGATGTATGATTGCAGCTATTAAAGACGAGTTTCAAAGCAATTTAGAGGAAGTGCATGAATTGTGGATCATTACTCACTGGTGCATTAAACCCAGTGTGTGGATGATGCACTGTTGGCCAATCAGCGATGGCAACAACAGGTGGCTGAACGAAGTGGCAGAGACATAAAGATCCACAAAGCTTCGTACGATAAATATTTCCCGTAACTGAAGGTGAAACATTACACTTAACTAATCGACTTCACCTAAAAATAAAAAAAATAAAATCCCCAAAAACCATTAACATTATACTAAGACTAACTTAACAAGATACGTTCATTTTATCACCTGACAATACCTACGAACACACTCTTCCTTCCCTCCCACACCTCCTCAAGAAAAAAAACCCTACCTTAATTATCTTCCTTAACTGATGATAAATAAACATATCTAGCTAAGTTAAAACTCCCATTATACATTCTTCTCTTGTATTACTTCAACTTTAATCCAATCAGTTAAGTGAATTCCTACACCTTCACTTACGAGAAATAATACTGGTAATGTACGAAGCTTTGTGGATCAGACCCCAGTTTATCTGTACGTAGGTGTCTATTGTATGATCGGGAACGCTGTTAAATAAGTTGAAATTGGTCTGATTTATGGTCGAAAATAGCGCTAGTTAACTGATGTGCTAGTGTCTGAAATTGCCAGGGAGCTAAAAGGTAAAACAGAGAAAAAAAAAAACAGCTTGAGTGGGGTTTTATTTAGTGTTTCTACTCGTTAAACATGAGTGGGATTTGTTTAGGGTTCTTCTTTTATCCTCGGGAGGATTGTGTTTAGTGTTTTACCACGAGTGGGATTTTGTTAATGTTTTTACTTTATACTTGGAGGGATTTTATAAACTGTGTTCTACGGTGTGTTGAGTTTGTTGTATTTAAGGAGGTTGGGGAGGCGGGGTGGAGGATGGGGGCAGGTAGTGTTGGGGAAGGGAGGGGAGCGGGTAGTGTTGGGGGAGGAGGGAGCGGTTCGGGTGCTAGGTAGTGCTATTAGTTTTGACGCTAAGTTTTTGTCCTTGTGGGTGTCTAGTTTTCCCTTGAGATTTTCCTAGAATTTTAAGTTATATCTCGAGGGGGTGGGGGGAGGCTGGGGGAGGGAGCTACGGGGAGGGGGGCAGAGGAAGGGAAGGGAGGAGGAGGTCTGGGAGATGGAGGGAAGCAGGGGGAGGGATACCAAACATCGAATCTCGGAACACCCAAACATTTGAAACCTGAACCCTCGAATCTTTGAACTTCAATCTCCGGAACCTTTAAATCCCTTAATCTAAAAGTCTCTAAAACCCCGAAACACTAAATTCTGAACCACCGAATCCTTTTAATTCTGAATTTGCTACCCGAATTATTCTGAACCCAGTAAATGAGTTGGCTTGGGGTTCATTTCTCCATCTCTTAAAGCGGATATTTGTTCACGCTGCGGTACCGTCTCTCTCTACCAAAAACACATCTCCACCCATGAAAACATTACAGCACTTGAATCCACCTTACCACCCAGGCGCTAATGGCTACAGATTGTGGTGTCTCATTCTAAACTGTAATATATATTAGCTAAACTTATGATAGGGTTGTGGTGGTGTGGAGCTGGGGATGGGTGAGCTGGAGGGGGAGGATGGGAGGTAGAGGGGGAGGAAGACAGGCGGGGCGGTGGGTGGGTGGGTATCAAGGTCAGTATGATGGCTACTTGTGTTCATATCATTACCTTTAATACCGACCATTGTGTTGGGGAGGTCGGTAGTCATAACTCGAATCGGTTCACACTATTGTGGTCGCTGAGGTGTGTAGTTGGCACAGCTTCACTATCGGTAATAAGGTGATGCAGCCGCTGTTAACGTGAGATGCTGAATACTTATGCTTATTGGAAAATGCTGCCTTGAGTGTTAACATGATGGATACAGTGGGGTTGATGTGATGACTCGTCTCTCTGGCAACACTGACACATATAACGCTGACATATAAAGACATAGACACATAAGACACTGACACATACGACACTGACACATACGACACTGAAACATAAGATACTGACACATAATACTATCATAAAAACTCATCACAAAACAGAAACATAGAATCAAGTCTTCATCTCTATCCTAAGACATCACAACCCTTGAAGACGTCTTGACACATATCCGTAAACTTTGAAGACGTCTTGACACATATCCGTAAACTTTGAAGACGTCTCGACACATATCCGTAAACTTTGAAGACGTCTTGACACATATCCGTAAACTTTGAAGACGTCTCGACACATATCCGTAAACTTTGAAGACGTCTTGACACATATCCGTAAACTTTGAAGACGTCTCGACACATATCCGTAAACTTTGAAGACGTTCGAATATCCGAAACTTGAAGACGTCTCGACATATCCAACTTGAAGACGTCTACATATCCGTAAACTTTGAAGACGTCTCGACATATCCGTAAACTTTGAAGACGTCTTGACACATATCCGTAAACTTTGAAGACGTCTCGACACATATCCGTTTTGAAGACGTCCATATCCGTAAACTTTTGAAGACGTCTTGACACATATCCGTAACTGAAGACGTTTGACAATATCCGTAACTTTAAGTAACTTTGAAGACGTCTCGCTATCCGTAAATTTGAAGACGTCTCGACACATATCCGTAAACTTTGAAGACGTCTTGACACATATCCGTAAACTTGAAGACGTCTTTGACATATCCGTAAACTTTGAAGACGTCTTGACACATATCCGTAAACTTTGAAGACGTCTCGACACATATCCGTAAACTTTGAAGACTTCTGACACATATCTGTAACTTTGGAAGACGTCTTGACACATATCCGTAAATTTTGAAGACGTCTTGACACATATCCGTAAACTTGACACTATATTTCGGTTCCCGTGAGACATATACAATTATTAGCGTCAACAAAACATTTTAATTTACTGAGGGAGATATTTTTTCACATTAAGAGGTGTACTAAACGTTACTCGAAGATAAGACAATTTGTGATACTTTTACTAGTTCAAACTCATTCTTATCACCTATTTTACCTGTTGACTCTATTGCGACGTGTCTTAATTAACCCACAGGTGTACTACTACCAGGTGTATCAATCTATGGCCAGGACAACTAGGCAAGTCACCATGTACTCTCGCTCGTTAATTCACCCACTGCTCTTGTCCATTCACCATTCCTGCATATTTTCTTTTTCATATTTTTCCTTGTTCCTCCTCCCTGCCTTCACACACCACCTCTATTGTTTCCGTCATATAAAACTTCTGTCCAAACATTTGATCTGTGTGGACGGGGGGAGGGGGGGGGGGGAGGGAGGGGAGGGAGGAGGGTACAGGAGGTCATGGTGGTGTTTGAGGAGAAAAATAGGGGGAGGGAGAGAGAGGAGGAGAGAGAGAGGGAGGAGGAAGGAGGGAGGGGAGGAAGGAGGGGAAGGAGGGAGAGAAAGACGGAGAGAGGAGGTCGTGGTGGTGTGGCTGGCAGTAAAGTGTCGCCCTGCAGGATAGTCATGTCCTTGGCCTCAGGCACCCTGGGATTCCTATGGCTCACCAGTCACCGCCTCACCAATCACTCTCCTCACCAGTCACTCCCCCACCAGTCACTCCTCACCAGTCACCTCCCCACCCTCCTCACCAGTCACCACCTCACCAGTCACTCCCCCACCAGTCACTCGCCTCACCAGTCACTCTCCTCACCAGTCACTCTCCTCACCAGTCACTCTCCTCGCCAGTCACTCCCCTCACCAGTCACTCTCCTCACCAGTCACTCTCCTCATAAGTCACTCTCCTCATAAGTCACTCACCTCACCAGTAACTCATCTCATTAGTCACGAGTATGTATGCATGTATTTATATATGTATGTATGTATGTATGTGCCTGCCTGCCTGTCTGTCTGTCCGGCTGTCGTTGTCTGCCTGTCTGTCTGTCTGCCTCTCTGTCTGGCTGTCTGTCTATTAAGTGAAATTAATGACCATTGTGGGGTAGAGAGGGAGGGGGGTAGGAGGGGTTGTGGTGAGCATTCCTGTGGTGAGGTGAGGAGGAGGGGGGAACCTGCCCTATGTTGTCCCGTGTTGTGGTGCTCTAACCCCTCCTCCCCCCCCCTGTACGTTTATGTGACCACCTTTGTTACCCCCACCGGGCACAATTCCTCTCACTCTGCTCCTCTCCTCCCCCTCGCCCTCTCTCCATACATCACCCCATACATTTCCCCATACTATCAACTAATAATACATCTCCCCATCACCCCTCCCCATACCCGCCCCTCTCCGTATATTTCCTCCCCATTCTCACCTCCTCGTTTACACCCCCCAACCCCACCCCTTCCCATACACCACCCATTCCCCTCATCTCCCCTTACACTATAGGCCTACTTAACACCTGTATAATATATAATGTATAACAAGATCCATAATGTGTCCAATACTAAACCTATAACGCGAACGATATATAACGTATTATGTATAGTGTATAGCAGATAATGTATAATAATTAAGAGGTTCTCGATCAAGCTGCCGAATACAGGGTTAGGTTAGGTTAGGTTAGTGTTATGGTATCTAATATTCAGGGGAAATAAGCTGGGGTGTCTAATCTTCAGGGGAAATAAGCTGGGGTGTCTAATCTTCAGGTGATCGGATAATTGGGGTGTGGGTGAGGAACGTGTCATTAAACCCTCCTCTTGTTATTACCTGTGTGTCACCTTGGTCATTATCCTGGTGTAGCATCTGTCACACCGCCTGCCCCTCCCTCCCTCCATGACTCACTATCTGCCCCTTCCCTCCCTTCCCTCCACGACACACCAACTGCCCTCCACACTCCCTCCCTCCTTCCATAACACACCACCTGCCCCCTCGCTCCCTCCCTCCACGACACACTACGAACCCCTCCCTCCGCTCTGGCTGGCTGTTAGATGTGAAGGCTAGACCAACACCTTCCCGAGGGAGAGAACACATGGCTTATTCTCTATCCTTCGACCTCCACTCTAGCCTCTAACCTCCACATTGACCCCTACTCTATCCTCTCTCTCTCTCTCTCTCTCTCTCTCCCTCTCTCTCTCATCCTCAATCCTCTATCCCTCTCTATTTCTCCCCCATCTCTCTACTCCCTCACCTGACCCCAAGATGACCCCCAGCGAGGCCCAAACAGCTTGACCTCCTCGTTACCGTTGGGTGGGGTCACAGGCGCTGGGTCGGCTGGTCACGGGTTGTCAATTACTTCAGAGGACCTGCAACATATTGTTAGGCGTTGCGTGATGAACTCCAGGTGGGGGGAGGGAGGGGGGAGGGAGAGGAGGAAGGAAGAAAGGTGGGGGGATGGAGGGGGGGGAGGGGATGGGGGAGGTCGAGAGGGAGGGAGGAAGGGAAAAGTGGGGGGGGGAAGGTGGAAGAGAAATTGGAGGGAAAAGTGGGGAAAGAGGATGGAAAAAATGGGGAGGAAGAGGAAAAAGTTGGAAGGAAAAGAGGAAGAGCGTAAGAGGAAAGATGGGGAAAGAGGAGGGAAAAGAAGGGGAGGGGAAAGTGTGGGAGATAGAGGGAAAGGTGTGGAAGGGGAAAAGACGGGAGGGAGTAGGGAAAGGAGGAAAGTTAGGTCAACATTCTGCCACTTAAGACATTCTCCCTCTCGTCTCATCTTCATTATTACCAATTCATAGGAGCGCCATTATACCACAAAAACATAAGCAATAAAAACAATAGCGCCAATATAAACAATAAGCGCCAAAATAAACAATAGCGCCAGATTACGTTAGATTAAGCAAAGTTAGGCCGTTTAGGTTAGTTATGTTAGGTTAGGTTAAGTTAGGTTAACGACAGGGTGGTTAATCTTCAGGTGACCCACAATTAAGAGAGAGAGAGACCCTTCTGTATGGCTTGTTAAAATGACCGAGTCAACATTTTATTACACTGGGAACACACAACACGTGACGGCCCTACAACACACCTTAGTAATAAAGGTGTACTGAAAAAATCCATTAATCGGGTTGAAATAGTGTGTTAGTACCTGGTATGGTGATGGTGGGTTGCAGTGGGTTGTAGGTGGGTTGAAGTGAAGTGTAGGTGGCGTATTGGTGGGTGGTGGTGTGGTGGTGTAAGTTGGTGGTGGTGTAGGTGGGTGGTGGAGGTAGGTGATGGTGTGGTGGTAGGTGAGTAGTGGTGTGGTGCAGGTGGTGTAGGTGAGTGGTGGTGGGTGGTGGCGTGGTGTAGGTGGGTATAGGTGTAGGTGGAGTGGTAGCCTCCCCCTGGCGGACAACTCTGTCTTACTACCAAGTTTGGTCGAGGTGGTGGAGGATCGTGATGATGGGAGTGTCATGACCATACCAAGAGCTGTGCTGAACCTGTGCTGTGATGTGCTGTGCTATGCTAAACGTGCCTGCCTACCTGCCTGGCTGTTGTCATGTGCTGTGCTGTACTAAACGTGCCTGCCTGCCTACCTGCCTGGCTATTGTCAAGTGCTGTAATGAACCTTTTTGCTTCTGCTGTTGAGTCGAGAGCTGAGTCAGTGCTGAAGTTAACCTTTGTTGTGTGTGTATGTGTGAGGATGAAGAAAAAGAAAAATAATAAGAAAAAAAGCAAAGAAGAAGAAGGAAAAAAAAAGAAAAGAAGAAATAAAGAAGAAAAAGTATAAAAGAATAAAAGAAATGAAAAAGATAAAAAAAAAAGAAGAGGAGAATAAAAAGAAGTAGAAAATAGAACAACTCGATGAAGGGACAGGAAGAAATACTCAGGCTTCATCTGTACAGGTAGGTGGTGTACGTCTTGTCATTGCACGGTCTGATGCACATGAATGTACACATGCATTGATCTCTGGCAATCCACACTCTTCAACTCCCCTTCTTCCTCCTCCCCATCCCTACCCCTCACTCCCCATCCCTACCCTCACTCTCCATCCATACCCCTCACTCCCCATCACTACCCACACTCCCCATCCCTACCCTTACTCTCCATCCTCACTCCCCTTCCTCCCCACATCTTCCAGCGACGCTTTTAAACTATTGTAAGATTATGAAGTTCACATTGTTATTCTTTTGTCTTTTATTTCTCTTTATTCTTTATCTTGTGTTTTTCTTTTGCGTGTGATGGAGAGAGAGAGAGAGAGAGAGAGAGAGAGAGAGAGAGTAAATATCTTTTGCTTTCAGGTGGATCTCTCTCTCTCTCTCTCTCACACATACACACACACGCACTATAAACATTCCCTCGCCATTATAAACATTCCCTCGCAACAATAAACATTTCCTAGTCACAATAAACATTCTTCGCCAATAAAAATTTATTCGCCACAATAAACATTCCCTCGCCATCTCCCACGGCAGACTGAAGTAAACACGAGTGACAGCCTCCCATCACCAGCTCTCACGTCATCCTTCCCTATATGACACTTGTTGACTCGTCCTTGAGGTACACGAAAACATAGAGTAGGAGGAGGAGGAAGGGAAGGAGGAGGGGGGAAGGAAGAGGAGGAGGATGAGGAGGAAGAAGAAAATATTAAATCAGGAGAAGGAAGAAGTAAAAGAGGAAGAGAAAAAGGACAAGAACACTAAAGAGAAAAAGGAGGAGGAAGGGAAGGAGGAGGCAGGAAGTTAAAAGTGACTAGCACACCATGGTAACTCTGACACACACACACACAATGTAGATTAGTATCAGCCTCGCCGTCCACCGAGTGTCCCCCAAGGTCGCTATCCCTCCATCTTATAGAACAAGTGTAGAAGGTGAGATAAGGTGCCGGATTGTGAAGCTGTGATACCGCAGTGAAGTCCACACGTCGATTATGATTTTGTAAATGGCAGTGTAACATCAGAGAGAGAGAGAGAGAGAGAGAGAGAGAGAGAGAGAGAGAGAGAGAGAGAGTTGTTATTATTAATTTTATACATAAAAAAATGACCTGTAATAACAGATCCCCAAGCATGTTACACTGGGTTCCCTTCCAACACACTAGCTCTTGTACACTAACCCCTGTATACTAGCCCTTGTACACCAGCCCTTGTACATCAGCCCTTGTACATCAGCCCTTGTACGCCAGTCCTTGTACACTCAACATTACACTCGCACACTATCGAACTATTGAATGTGTTTACCAGAGTGCTGAACCAACCCCGGAGGTGAGAGGGACCAGCCCACTATGTCGAACATTTTCCCAGAATTATCGTTATTGTTTCAATGAATTTCGGGGCCTCGACAACCAGGGGTCTTTGAGTGCTGTTTATCGAGTCAGTTTTCACACCAGATTGTTCAAGAGTTTCGTTATATTTTAGTGTATTAGTGAAGTGAAGGTCCTGGAGTGAGGTGTAGAGAGTGAGGATATGTGTGTATATATAAGTACACCCATATACACTCAGGTACACTCCTAAGTCATATAGGGAGGGAGGGGAGGGGGGAGTTTCAAGTCCGTCACTCTCCTTTCATCCGTCTTTCCCAAGTTCAGAACCTTTTTTTTTTCCTCCCTCCTCACCCCCTTCTTCCCTCCACTTCCCTCCTCCTCTTCCTCCCATAACCATACCCTTGTCCTCTACATCCATACATCTCCTATTTCCCTCCTCATCCCCATCTTTATTCCCGCCTCTTCCCTCCTTTTCCTTCCACGTTCACCTTTCTTTCCTCCCAATCTATCCATCTATATATATCCACCTTCGTTCTCTTTTGTTCCCATGCTTCTCCCTCTTCCCTTCTTTCTTTCCCTCACACCCCCTACCCTCCCTCTTACTTCCCTCCTCCCCGTCTCTCCTGCCTCACAGTTGGCGGCACCTTGTTAGTAGCTGGGTCATAGGTTGCCCCTCGCTGCTAAATCTGGCGAATGACAAGACTCGGACACCTCGCTGCTCCCGCTAACTTTACTGCCTCCCAACGCTTACTAACCCCTCACAACTCACCTTGATTAACTACCTCTTCCCTCCTTTCCTTCTCCTTCCCTCCTCCCTCTCCTCTCCTTCTTCTTTGTTTACAGACTATTGGAAATGTGTTGTAGGGATGTGGTGTAGTTAATGTTTGTAGACAGGTGAGGAGGAGGAGGAGGAGGTGTGGTTGTGTTGACTGTGTTGTGAATTTGTGGTGTGAGAGGGTAATGTAGCTGTCCTCCCTCTTCTTCTCTTCCTCCCTCTCATTCTCTCCCCGACTCCTCCTCTCCCTCTCTCCCTCCTCCTCTCTTCCTCCTCCTCCTCTCTTCCTACTCACAGGCGGGTGGAGGTGTGATGTGACTGTGAGGATAAAGTACTTGTAAGGGATAAAGCGTGGCTGTGTTATAGGGATGTGGTCCTGACCTAACTAACTACACTAACTCATTGAAGGTAAAAGGTACAGTGTTCTTACCTCACACCATAACCCCCCCTCTGGCTGCTGTAGTTCGTAGGGTCAACAAGGTTAATGTCTGAGGTCATAACTTACAAAAAAAAAAGACACACTGGAGGTAGAATGGCGCCTTGTTTGGTTTGGTTTGGTTTGGTTAGGTTAGGTCCTAGTAGATCTGGGGCCCATTTGGACAGTAACCTCAGCAGCTACCATACACGAGTGGCCAGTGGCATGTTTGGTTAGGTTAGGTTAGGGCCTTTTAGAACTGGCGCCCATTTGAACAGTCACCTCAGCAGCTAGTGGCATGTTTGGTTAGGTTAGGTTAGGGCCTTTTAGAACTGGCGCCCATTTGAAGTCACCTCAGCAGCTAGGGGCATGTTTGGTTAGGTTAGGTTAGGGCCTTTTAGAACTGGCGCCCATTTGAACAGTCACCTCAGCAGCTAGTGGCATGTTTGGTTAGGTTAGGTTAGGGCCTTTTAGAACTGGCGCCCATTTGAAGTCACCTCAGCAGCTAGGGGCATGTTTGGTTCTTAGTTCCTGTGGGTGTTGAGGAGTCGGTAAATCACACAGGGAATGAGAACTCCAATCTAATCAATCTTTTATGTTATTACGAACATTAGGGCGCGGAGGTAGGTTGTATTAGTCGAGTTTATCTCTATAATGTTACGTATATTGACGGCGGTAAATGTGAATATCTTAGTAGCCAATGAGAGCCGTTCTTACCTACAAAGACTCTTACAGTAACCAATCAGCGCCTGTCTTACCATCAAAGACAAGTATATTAACCAATCAGGGACTCTCTTACCCAAAACTCATATTGCAGTATCCAATCAGTAGCACTGCAGTAGCCAATCAGCGCTATTCCTACCTATAACAATTTCGGTCTGGGCTAATCAGCGCTGCAATTATCTAGAATAACCAATCAACTCCTCACTTACAATTTCAATAATTATTCCAGGAACCAATCAGCGTCTCTCTTACCAACGACCTACAACACACTGGTCGTCCTAGCCCTGGGTGTCGTCACTGTGGGAACGACATTATTAAGATATCTCAGGGAAACGACATCAGTCATAAAATAGTTTGTAATCACCTGAAGATGCTCTTAAGTACCTCAAGTTATGTAAAAGGTGGGAGGGGGCAGGGGGGAAGAGGAGGGATAGGAGGAGGAAGGACAGAAGGAGGAAGGACAGAAGGAGAAGGAGGGGTTGAGAGAAGGAGGGGTTGAGGAGGAAGAGAATGAGGGGGAGGAAGAGAATGAGGAGGAAGAGGAGTAGTTCAGGTATTAACACGAAAGTTCTGAAGATGAAATAAAAACATCCATAATTATGTGTTTTCTTCCTTTCATTATCTCTTAGTGTTTTCTTGTTAAATATCTTCCCGCCCTCTAGTTATTTCCTATCACAAGTCGCAGTAAACACCAGGAGGGTACAGCTAACGTGAGCAGGGGTGATGAGGCAGAGGTCTCGAGGCGGGAACAAGAATGACCACACACACCTACCATACTGTATTTAACCTAACCTAACTTAACCTCACACTTACCATACCGATCCTAACCTAACCTAACCTAACTTAACCTCACACTTACCATACCGATCCTAACCTAACCACACACACACCTACAGAAGCTAATTATCCGCACCGAAGACACAAGGAGGCTAAACACGGTGATTATTTACCTGTATTTACTTTATATGTAAACAATTAATCTTTACATTGAGTCCTCAGGGGAATAGTCATGCCGAGTGTGACCAGCACGGGAGGACAGACAGAGACAGACAGACAGACAGACAGACAGAGACAGACAGACCGACCGACAGAGACAGACAGACAGACAGACAGACAGAGACAGACAGACAGACCGACCGACAGAGACAGACAGACAGACAGACAGAGACAGACAGACAGACAGACCGACAGAGACACACACACACACAGTATCGCACCATCTGTAAACACCCTAATATCAACCCCTAAACAAGATTAACAAACTAAGGGCTGTACTTAGTTTCTCTGGAGCTCCGTGACAACACCAAGTGTATGTTACCAGGTGGTCGTCGTGGCAGGGTGTGGGAAGCCCTAGTGAAGTGAGTTTGTGGTGTGGTGGTGAGGCTGTGGTGAAGGAGGTGGCGTAGGGGTCGGCGGCTGTGGTAGGTAGGAGGAGAGACAGGTGGACGTGTTTTGGTAGTTGTGGTGGGTGTTGCGAAATGAGGGGAGGGGGGTGAGGTGGGTGAGAGGAGATGGGGTGGAGGGAGGTGGGGAGGGGGTGGGGGGGGGGTGGAGGAGGAGGGAGGGAAGAGAGTGGGGGAGGGGGGTGGAGGAGGTGGGGTGAGGTGGGGGTGGTAAGGAACACTTGGGGCCCCTCTGAGTGTCACTAGGTGTAGTGTTGTGTGTTGAGCGTGTAGTGTTATTGTGGGTGTAGTGTAGTTGTGAGTGTAGTGTGGTTGTGTGTGTTGTGGTTGTAATGGCTTCAGGTGTTACTCAATAAAACTTTTCTCTAAAAATCGAATAATTTACTCAACAACAGAAGTCTACTAATACATATACTTTGAGTTCGAACAATCACTGTGTTGAGTGTCTGAGTGAATGTCTGAACTCAAACTATATGTCTAAAAAACGTCATTTGTTATATTTGTCAGTTCCTGTTTTAAAAATCGATTCAGAATTCAAAATGACATTCACTGGTCTTCCTACATCGCCACCAACTGAAAAAACTGTCCACCTGGGCCGAGAAAAGCTTTAATAACAACTACTCACATATACTGTACCATCAAATACCGAAACACAAGAGTAGTAATGAACACGTTTATTGACTGAGAATACCAGACGGAGGTATCACCACCCACTTACCACAACCACCTGCCATAACTACCACAATCACCACCACTACCTACTATTACTACCAACACAACCAACCACCACCACCCATAACTACCGCAATCACCATCACTACCTACTATTACTACCAACACAACCAACCACCACCACCCATAACTACCACAATCACCACCACCACCTACTATTACTGCCAACACAACCAACCACCACCACCCATAACTACCACAATCACCACCACCACCTACTATTACTGCCAACACAACCAACCACCACCACCCATAACTACCACAATCACCATCACTACTTATTATTACTACCAACACAACCAACCACCACCATAAACTACCACAATCACCACTACTACCTACTATTATAAACAAATACAACCACTCACCACCCATAACTACCACAATCACCATCACTACTACTATTACTAACAACAAAACCAACCACCACCACCCATAACTAACACAATCACCCACCACCTACTATTACTAACACAACAACCAATTACATAACTACAACCACCACCACCTACTATCACTACACCCACCCATAATCACAATCACCACCACCACCTACTATTACTACTAACACAACCAACCACCACCACCCATAACTACCACAATCACCATCATACTATTACTACCAACACAACCAACCACACCACCTATAATCCACTATTAATCACCACCACCACCTACTATTACTGCTAACACAACTTAACTACCACCACTATAACTGCTTCACAATCACCACCACCACTACTACATTATTCTCACCCACCCATCCACCCACACCCCCGTCGGCCAAATGACAAGAGACATATTCCTCCCGCCATAAAATGATAGCTGATGGCTCCCGGACCCCCGAAAACGCCTCCACCACACCACCTCATTTATCTAATATTCACAAAGAGAATATCAGTTATGAACATCGATTGAATCCCCCCCTCTCCTCCCTCTCCCTCTCTCCTACCCTCTCCCTGCCTCCCTCTCTCCCACCCTCTCTCTGCCTTCCTCTCCCTCTCCCTCCCTGAATATCTATCTTCATTTTTCTCTCTCTTCCGACGCGACATGTGCGGGATCCGACACCGTTAATCTTGAAGGCGTCGGGTTCCGTAATTCCGACCCGAGGTTCGTTCGTCCCTTCCTCCCGTCACGGTGCTCCTGTTCCATGTTCCGTCGTTGGGGTGGGGGGGAAGAGGAAGGGGAGGGGTGGTGGTGGAGGGAGCGGGGGAAGGGGGGTGAGAGAAACAGACAGGAAGGAGGGAGAGGGGAGGTAAGGTGGGCTACAAGAGAAGGTTGCCATTACTACCATTATACCATCACCAACCATCATCATCATCATCACTATTACTACCACCATCATCACTACCTCCATCACTATCACCATATAGCTTCCTCTCCCCAAAAGAAAATCATACATACTATGGCTGAGAGATCTAGACATACAACAGATAACCGTATAAATAAAGACATTCTCAGACATTTAAATAAAAATAATACAGTATAAGCCAATAAATAAAGCCTATTAAATGGCTCAGACATTTAGACATAGGAGAGACGTCTGAGACATTTTCTAGGCTGTCTAAATTCAAGGAAGGGAAATTGTGACAGTGTGGGTGGTTTGTGGGAGGGTGTGGGTAGTGTGGGGAGGGTGTGGGTGGTGTGGGGAGAGTGTGGGTGGTGTGGGGAAGGTGTGGGTGGTGTGGGAAGTGTGTGGGGAGTATATGGGTGTAGCAGAGAGCCTATAGGTGTAGCGGAGAGGTTATGTGTGGGGCGTGGAAGGAATGGGTGGGGCGGGGAGGGTTCCCTGTAGGCGGGGTCGGGAAGGCGGTTGCGGGCGGCGGGTTATCAATGGCCTAGAACGACCCCACACACATCCTTTTGGGACACACACACACACACACACACATACACATACACATACACACACGCACACAAACACACACATACAAACACACACACACAGACTACAAGCCGCCCAGTTTGGGAATTCTAATTGAGATTATACTAACACGAGGCGAGGAAATGTGTTCTATCCCAGTGAATTATTACCACTCAAGAAGAACAACAACAACAAATAATAATAATAATAATAATAATAATAATAATAATAATAATAATAATAATAATAATAATAATAATAATAATATAACAACAACAACAATAATTAAAAAAGAAACATGGCCGCCTTCTCCTAAAGCACCGGACTTTTCCAATAATTAGTTCTGGACTATTCATGGCTGTCTCCCTGGTGACGCAAATTCAATATATCGAGGGACTTATAGTGAGTGACTCGACGACACACTCATGAAGGCAGATGGGCGGCTTCAGGGGCAGTGTGCGGGTGGGGGGGGCAGTGTGGGTGGGGTGGGGGCAGTGGGGTGGTGGGGCAGTGGGGTGAGGGAAGCAGTGGGGTGGATAGCAGTGGGGTGAGTAAGGTGGGGGTGAGTGGGGCAGGGTGGGTGGGGCAGTGGGTGGGTGGGGGCAGTGTGTGGGTGGGTGGGGTGCAGGTGGGTGGGAGGCAGTGGGGTGGGTGGGGGCAGTGGGGGTGAGTGGGGCAGTGGGGGGTGAGTGGGGGGGCAAGGCAGGGGTGCGGGGGCAGTGGGGTGTGGGGGCAGTGGGGTGGGGCAGTGGGTGGGGTGGCGGGTGGGCAAGTGGGGGGTGGGTGGGGCAGTGGGTGGGGGGCAGTGGGTGGGGGGGCAGTGAGTGTCCAGTTGTAATGACCTCCAAAAAAGAATGGGTAATGTGTGCGATAAGCGGTGGGTGTATAGTGGGCGGTGGGTGGGCGGTGATGGCTGAGGTGAGATGAGGGGTGGAAAACAGTGGGTGGGAAGCGGTAATGGGTGAGGTGGCGGTGACCAGACGGGGTGGGAGGAGGGGGTCGTGGGCAGCAGTGGTAAGCAGGTGACGGTAGTGGCGGCGGGGGTAGTGGTGGATGTAGTGACGGCTAATGACGGGGGTAGTGGCAGGTAAGGTTCATGTATAAGGTAGGAGGGACAGGGGAAGGTAGTAGTGGCGGGTAGTGATGGCGAGTAGTAGCGAGTAGTGGCGGCGAGTAGTGGCGTGGGGTAGTAGTGGCGTGGGTTAGTAGTGGCGGCGGGTAGTGGCAGCGGGTAAGGTTCACGTGAGGCAGGAGAGCCAGGGGTAGGTCTGGACAACATCAACACACACTAACTTTTAAACCTTAATTGGACAGAATTTATTATTTTTCTTCCACGACCAGAAGTTAACTGGTGGGGGGAAGGGTATAGCGGCTCCTCCCTCCCTCCTTCCTTTAACTCCTTTCCCTTCCTTCCCTTCATCTTTTCTTTTCCCTTCCTTCCCTCATTTTCTTTTCTATTCCTCCCTTCCATCTTTTCATTTCCCTTCCTCCCTCCTTTCCTTCTTTCCGTCTCCTTTCCTTTCCTCATACCGCCAGCAAGCAACACACGCCACAACAGGCAACACACGCCAACAGGTAACACACGCCACAACAGGTAACACGCCACAACAGGTAACACACGCCACAACAGGTAACACGCCACAACAGGTAACACACGCCACAACAGGTAACACGCATCACAACAGGTAACACACGCCACAACAGGTAACACACGCCACAACAGGTAACACACGTCCGCAACAGGTAACACGCCACAACAGGTAACACACGCCACAACAGGTAACACATCACAACAGTAACACACGCCACAACAGGTAACACACGCCACAACAGGTAACACACGCCACAACAAAAACACACGCCACAACAGGTAACACGCCACAACAGGTAACACACATCACAACAGGTAACACACGCCGCAACAGGTAACACACGCCACAACAGGTAACACACGCCACAACAGTAACACACGTCACAACAGGTAACACACGCCACAACAGGTAACACACGCCACAACAGGTAACACACGCCACAACAGGTAACACACGCCACAACAGGTAACACACGCCGCAACAGGTAACACACGCCACAACAGGTAACACGTCAGGTGGGCCACTCGTCATTTTCTATTACCTAAAACTATTAAGTAACTCTCTATCTCTTTTTGGGATATATTTTGTAAACGCAATATACCTGCAATAATCACAAGCTATATATCATTATCTATATCCTACCGTAAACAACAAAAAATGATATAATTAATCTAAGTGATTTATAATGCGGTTAATTAAATTTTGCTCTTATATGTTAGAATATTAAAAAGAAAATCATATATTTTATTTCTAATTATAATAATATCAAGACTCCCGTTACCATGATATTTATATTGTACTAATTTAATTTAGTAATTATATGCATTTTTCTACTAATTCTGTGTTATAGTGTAGATTATTTTTTTTTATTTTTTTTTCGCAATGTGAACAAAACCATTACCGAATTCAGCATAAATATTTCTTTTCTCAACATTTAAAAAAATTACTGAAATATCGCTGAAATATTAATTAATTCAATGTATGCTTTTTAGAATTTATGTGGTGGGAATTTTTCTCATTTAAACAAATTTTCGTAACAAGACGAAAACATGGTCATGCTAGTGTTATTAAAACTCCATAACGCTGTTGATATCTGTAAATTTCCAGGTAAATAAACAGTTTCCATTTCACTTTTAATTTCGACAAAAGTGACTTTCCATAATGAAAAAAAAACCCGACGGAAATATCACCGGGAACATAACATAACATAACATAACATAACATAACATAACATAACATAGAATAGCATAACATAACCCCCTAAATAGTGTTAGGATAATTAATCATTCGGTGAAATAATCTGGGGTGGAGATTCTTCAGGTGATCCAGCTTCTATTTCAGGAACAAGTCACTGAAAGAACACCAAAATGTCCTCGAGAAATTCATCGTCATTTCCACAATAATTTAAGTCACACCTCCCCACCCCCCCCCCCACCCCCTCCCTGAAATGCGCCTCTTTTCGGGCAGTGAAAAAGTCGTCCGTCTTAGCTGTACGGTTCCGGGTCGTCTGACAAATGCCTCGCCCGGATACTCCAGCAACACACATTCATATTCCCGCTGCCTCACTTCCCCAGATTTTGAAAAATAACCCAAAGATAATTCTAAACTCCGGCTGAAATGGATCCGCCACCCGGGTGTCGGCATGACGGATGGTCCTCCTCCTCCCCATGTCGACCGCTCTCACCCGACCCGACCCGACCCGACCCGACCCGACCCGACCTCACCCCGACCCGACCAGACCCGACCAGACTCGCGTTTTGTGGTTTAGTGTGGGTTTAGGGCCATGGGCATACCTAGAGGGTGGGATTAAGGATCTGGCTTGGTCTACACGGCGGGATTAGGGATATGGCTTGGCCTGCAGGAGTGGGAACTGGCTCCTGGCTTTAATGCTCAGACTGGAACTCTACCTCGATAAAGAGATAAGACCTGGCTTGGTTGACATGACTCCGGTAGGTAAAGCAGGACTGACTCTGAGTTATCAGGATTTTTGAAATACTGACTTCCACAGCTTTAAACATCTGACTCCGGAGGGGAAATGAGAGGGAGGGGAAGACAAATTAGTTGTGGGGCGACACTCGCTGGGGAGGTGAGTGTTGGCGGTGCTCTCATTGACGGAGGTGTGACAGGCAGGGGTCCTAGGGGAGGGAGGGAGCGAGCGATGAAAAGTGTGAGATTTTGATATTTCAGGCATTCTTTTGACGCCTCCTCCTCCTCCTCTGTCCTCCTCCCTTACCTCCAGAACCAGCGGCCGCCCCACACCCTCACCTGCCGCCCTCACCACCACCACCATCCTTCACTATCACCACAAAAGCCCTGCTCCAACCACCACCACCAACCACACACCCTCACCTGCCACCACCACTACCCTCGCGTCCCACACACACACAAAGAAACAGCACCAAGTCGGACACAATTGCCTGAGAGTTCTGCAAAAATTATTTCAGAAGAACTCCTCGAATTCAGTACTCCAGAGACGTCTTGGTGAGGTTGTAATATATATTTTCCCTCTCGCCATCTTCTTTATAGTTTCTTGGTGTTGTTAATAACTGAGGGTTGTAGTCGACACTTTCTCTTATTACAGTATATACCAGAATTTGTAGCTGGCCCACCTACCACCTCCACCCACTTTTGGCTTCCATAGCAACCATAACAGTTCGTTGACGTTGATTGGTTCTTGGTTGCTAAGTGAGTCGACTGTACATGGGCAAATTTACGATGTTTTTTTTTTCCAGAATAAAAATTTCAGTATTTCATCATATTAAACACATGAAAAGACAAAATGCTGTAAATTTACCGTTGCGGCGTCATGATCCATTTAGCAAACATAAGCCAATCAACTTCTACGAACTGTCAAGGTTGCTATGGAAGCCAAAAATAGGCGGAGCTCACTCGATATGTAATTAATGTAACATATTGAAATATTTACATGTGAAAAATTAATGCTTATTAACTTTATCAAAAAATAATTTACCTTAATAAGAACATAAATTACCTTATCAAGAACACAAATCAACGTAATTTACCTAATGAAGAACATAAATGAATTAATTAAAAGCATAAATCACTTTATTAAGAGCACTTAAGAAGGGGAGGTAAAAATGGGAAGGGATAGCAGAGGGGAAGATGTAAATGAGAAAGAAACAAATGGGGAGGAACATTAGAGGGGTGGGTAAAAAGGGGGAGATGGAGAGAGGGAAGGAAAGGGTTGACGGGGAAGGGGGGTTCAGTTTAGGAGGAGGATTAGGAAGAAGAGGAGGAGAAGTAGGAAGAAGGGGAGGAGGAGAAGAAGAAAGAAAAGGAAAAGGACAAGGTTAAGCAGGAGAGGAGAAGGAAAGGGAAAGGGGAAGGAGAGGAGGAGGGGGAGCAAAAATAGCACCAGAAAGAAGTCACACCAGCAGGAGGAGGAGGAGGAGGGAGAGGAGGAGGAGAGGCAACACCAGGAAGCACACATCAGCGGGACCAGTTAACCAGCTGTGTTATTCTACTCACCACATATCACAATTCCTCCTGGCTTCTGTCTTTATCGTTGTCATATGGCCAGCACCGGTAGCCCGCGGCATCAGTACTGGCTGAGGAGGAGGAGAGAGGAAGATTAGTATATGGTGGTGGTGGGGAGAAGGAGAGAGGAAGATTAGTATATGGTGGTGGTGGGGAGAAGGACATTAAGGGTTGAGGTAGCGATGTGTCCTCCGTTATTCACCTTACATATCCTTGTCCACCCACTGACCTGCCCATTACCCATTCTCCCTGCCCATTGCCCATCCTCTATGACCATTGCCCATTCTCCCTGCCCATTGCCCATCCTCTTTCCCTTGCTTATTCCCCACCCTCCTCCCCCTTTTCTCACCCCAGCCCAACCTCTTGCCCTGTTCCCCTTCACCGCTCACCACCCGCCCTGTATCCCTTGCATGTGGTGGGCGTGAGGAAGGGTGGTGTGGGGGCGGCATCTGACTCTCCTTATGGGACGTCCCGGTGTTAAAGGACCACCCCGGCAGGAGTTCCTTAAGAGGTAAGAGGATACAGATTTATGGACTGTGGGATGTGGGGGTCTGCAATTTGTCACTGCTGCATAGTTCTTCAGGGCAGAGCTGGGATAGTGTGTCTCAGGGCAGAGCTGTGATGGTGTGTCTCAGGGCAGAGCTGTGATGGTGTGTCTCGGGGCAGAGCTGTGATGGTGTGTCTCGGGGCAGAGCTGTGATGGTGTGTCTCGGGGCAGAGCTGTGATGGTGTGTCTCAGTGCAGAGCTAGAATGGCGCGTCTCAGGGCAAAGATAGAATGTTGTGTCTCAGGACAGGGCAACAGGACAAAGCAGGACAGGACGTGGTGTCTCGGTATTCGTGGCAGGCAATAATTGGTTGCATGTGTTTCTTCTGTGGTGAGACTTCTGCCAACTCTGATTGCCACTACACAGAAGTTATGTGGACACGCTGGGTGGTGTTGCACTGTTGCACACACAAGTTTATTACTCGGGTTTATAATTTCATTGCACGATCCCACCTCCTCCCACCCCCACCCCGAGTAACCTAACGCAGACGGAGGTACAAACACACTATGGTACGTCAACACTTAACGTGGAAAATAGATTCGTCATGTCCAGAAAATCGAGAATTGAAATCCATCTCTAATGCAGTGACTCAGAGAAAATTTACATAGTGATTGCAAGATTGAGATGTTGCAGGGAAGATAATATCACTTGGTTGATGTTGTTAATGTTGATAGAACTTATGTTGGGTGGTAGATACTATGTGGTAGCCTGGGGGTGGTAGGCAATGTGGTAACCTGAGGTGGTAGACTATGTGGTAGCCTGAGGTGGTAGACTATGTGGTAGCCTGAGGTGGTAGACTATGTGGTGGCCTGAAGTAAGTGGAGATTGTTATGGTTGGTTGAGTGGCGCGGACACTTAAGTGGTGGTTCTTAGTAAAGTTGTAAAGTTGTTTATCTTTAAAGTGCAAAGTTCATTGTCGTGACCGTGTTCTAGGCAGGGTCAAGTGAAGGCAATTGTGTACCATGATTGCTTGTATACACCGATATCAAGTTACACACACACACGCACACACACACACACACACACACACACACGCACACACACGCGCACGCACACACACACACACACACGCGCACACACACACACACGCACGCACGCACGCGCACGCACGTACGCACACACGCACACACCCATAACCTCACGCCGACACAGACCACACACACACACACGCACGCACGCACACACACACACACACACACACGCACGCACGCACGCACACACACACGCACGCACACACCCATAACCTCACGCCGACACAGACCACACACACACACACACACACCCTCACGGACCACACACACACACACACACATAACACTCATTGTTGACATAATTCTCAGACGTCTCCTCATATTAACCATTCTAGGAACTGCCTCAATATAATCCAAGGTTCGAAGACTCGCAAAGTTGTCTCACTGCTTCGTTGAGGCTTCATTTATTGGCTTCGTGGACCTCAGGGTATATGAGTAGTGTGTTTGTTTGTTGTCGTTGTATGTGTTTGTAGGTGATGTGTGTTTTTTTGTTGTTGTACGTATGTTTGGTTTGTGAGTGTTGTATGTGTGTTTGTATGTGTGTATTCATTTGTTGTTGTATGTGCGTTTGTAGGTGTTGTTAGTGTATGTTGCGTAAGTGTATGACTGTAAAACTGAATTAAGAAAGTTCGTATGAATTTAAACATACAACATACGCGAGGGGGTTACGTATACACGGCGAAACTACAAAAAAAAATTATATATAAAACAAATTGTTGAAATACACACTGGTTATAAAAAAAATAAAAGTGAAATAAAAGTTAGTCATTTTGATACAATTTGGCGGAATTTTTTTTTTTAAAGTTGATGAAATTGTTTAATAAGATTTGGTTATTTTTTATCATATATTATTTAGTAATTTATGATGGATATTAATAAAAGTTAGTTTGGTTGTATTTAGGTGTTGGTGCTCGTTTTCATTAAATAAGGGAAGGGGGGAGACTAGTTTATATTTCTGTGGCCGTTTTCTTTTTTCGTAGGAAACTTGTTTAATATTTCTAAATAAAACGAAATGTAATAGTGGGTTGAAAATGAATGGAGAGTGAGTAGTTTTAAACATTCTAATAAACGCACACACACACACGCACACACACAGACACACACACACACACACAGGTGGAAGTACGTGGATGACTGCACTGTGGGGGTTACAGTGGACAACACCGCACCGGACTACTCACCGCTACAAGGCACCCTGAACAGGCTACAGGCATGGACTACGGAGAACAAGGTCAACATCAACCACACCAAAACCGTAGTCATGCACATCAATACCGCCACCACTACAGTGCAAGCCCCAGCAGTCACAGTGGGTGCCCATCCTCTCCAGCTGGTGCAGTCTGCCAAACTCCTGGGTGTTACCATAAACCACAAACTGGACAGGAAGGCCCATGTAAACAACACAATCAAGGTCAGCCTCGTACCGACTCTATATGCTACGACGACTTAGGTCACTTGGGACACCCACACCAGAGCTGAGGACTATCTACAACGCCTTTATTCTCCCCAAACTAACGTATGCGTCACCAGTCTGGTCGTCTTCTCTCAACTCCACCCAACAACGTCGGCTAGAGAAGGTACAGAAAAGAGCCTGCAGAATCATGCTCGGTGCAGACTACTCCGACTACATCAACGCTCTCTCCACCCTGGAAATGCCATCCCTCAGTGACCTCCACCACCAAGCACTAGGAAGGTTTGACAGTGGACTACTGCACCATCCTCGTCATCGCCACCTCCTGCCACCTGCAGCCCCCCACCCACCTAGCGCAGTCCGCCACTACAACAAAATTCAGCCCATAAGAGCCCGCACCGATAGATATAAGAATAGCACCATCCCATCTATTGTTAAAATAATAAACAATTCCTGATTTATGTACTGTACAGCCCTGTAAATGTATTCAACGCATATCATTATGTCTAATTCAAATGTAAGTTTGTCTATTTTCAGCCATCGGCTGCAACTCTATTAATAAACCGTTTATTATTATTATTATTATTATTATTATTATTATTATTATTATTATTATTATTATTATTATTATTTACACATACACAGGTGAACGGAAGTATCAGCACAGTAGCTACGGTTGCTAGGACAAGAGGCATGTCAGTGTAATCTATACCATAGGCAGGAACGTAAACTGACCAGGAGGAACACCTGGCCGCTCCTGTGTGTATGTGCGTGTGTGGGCGCGCGATTGATTACAGGTGACACGGTTGATGGCTCCCTCACCTGGGCGATTATTGAATAGATTGACTTTATAACTGAATATGACTGGGTTTTATGTAGTCTATGTATATTAAAAAGTGTAAGGGATAAATATATGACTATGTTAAATATGTGGATTAAATATGTATGTTAGTTTGCTTAAATATGTTCTATATGCAACTTATTCTTGTTGAATATACATTGGTGTTACATGTAATTTACTTAAGTTAAATAAGATATGCTTAATATATGACCTATACTCGTAAATGTATATAGTTTATATAGTCTGATTTATACAGGTTGAATAATATACGTTATACACTAGTTACGTTATACAACATAATCTAACCTACGATAAACATATTCAGTATATGTACAGTAGCATCAACAAGTTATACAACATTTCATAAGCTCCCACACCCCACTGTTTCCCCTCCCCTCCCACACCCTCTCCCCCCGGCCCCAACGTCCCCTTCTCCCCTTTCCCTACCCACCTTCCCATTCCATGTGCCCACACCCACCCACCCCCTCCAAGTAGCTAAGCCAACTTCTATGAACAGAACTAAACAAACAAAGTCCTGGAAATACTCAGTAACATTCTACACTACAACATCCTGACCACTGAGGCCTGATAAAACACCCTTTGTGACCTCTACTCTGTAATCCTTTTTTTGCGTTACTCCTGACAAGATGAGTATCGGGTATACAATAAACTAGCCACTGTCTACAGAAAAAAATTAAAATTCAATTTCCTCCCTCCTATGACCACCACACTCCACACACCCACTTCCCTCTGCTCCCTCCCACGCCCCACTCTACTTACACCCCTTCTGCTCCTCCCCACACAGGCGGACACACGCCCTTCTCCCAACACAAGCCGGACAAGTGCAATGTCACCTGCGATTACAGTGGTACAGGCAGCCTCTGTAACCTTATCTACGTGTCGCCGCCGCCCGAGACGCCCCTGGATCCTGGGGCTTCACCGTCGCCAGTTTATCCTTTAATCTGCAGGCAGCGACTCTCTGAGGACCGCGGCTCTAATGGGACTCAGTTCTAAAGGTCCCTAACCTAACCTAACTTCATCTACCCATTAGGAGTGAGTTCATTAAGAATAGGACCCATTCGAACTAGGGCCCTTAGAATTGTGGCCTATTGGGAATGGGGCCCACTAGGACAGGGCCCCACTAAGACTGGGGATTACTTGAGCAGTTAGTAGTCTCTGAGGTCCCGCGGCAGGATGAAAGGTCGTCACACTGTTTGATGCTGTGACTCAACGCCGCCCAGCACACCTAAGCGGCTTTGTGGGGTGTCCTGAGGGTAGTGTGGGTGGGCGGGGTGGGTGGTGGGGGTGGGTGAGGTGGGTGGTGTAGGTGGGCGTGGTGGGTGGTGTAGGTGGGCGGGGTGGGTGGTGGAGGTAGGTGGTAGGGGTAGGTGGTGGAGGTAGGTGGTGGGGTGGGTGGTGTGAGTGGGCGGGATGGTTGGTGTGGGTTAGCGGGGTGGGCGGTGTGGGTTAGCGGGGTGGGCGGGGTGGGTGGAGGTGGGATGGTAGGTGGTTGGTGGTGTGGGTGTATGCCTCCCTTTTGTCCAGTTAGTTTTACTTTTCCAACCCTACATTATAGCCCATCAACCCACCAACCCCCACACACCCACCCACCTCCACACACCCACCCACCTCCACACCCCCACACACCCACCCTCACATATCCATCCAACCACTCATCACCAACATTATTATTATTATTATTATTATTATTATTATTATTATTATTGTTATTACCGTTGTTAGTTATACAGACCCTTTGTGAACTCTACTCTGTAATCCTTTTGCGCTACTGCCCACAGGATGAGCATGGGGTGCACAATAAACTAGCCGCTGTAAGTGGCAAAAAATTTAAATAAGATAAAAATCGACAAAACATAGAAATACTGAAAAAAATACATAGCCTAATAGAAGGTACATATAATAATGAAGAAATAAATGGAGGAATATAGAAAGTACATAGAGTAATAGAGGAGGAGGAGAAGAAGGAGGAGGAGGAGGAGGTGGTGTGTGGGGTACGATAGAACATAAAGCTATTGTCCAGACTTAAAGAACAAACCAACTTTATGAAACTGGGAATCAAGTCTTGCTCCATTTAACTCCCGAGGGAGAAATTGTTAGCTACGACCACCGCTAGATCACCCGCTGTCTGCTGTGGTGGTGGTGGTAGAGGGTGTGGCTGTAGTGGTGGTGGTGGTGGTGGTAGAAGGTGTGGTTGTAGTGGTGGTGAGTTTGGCGGTTGTAGTGGTGGTAAGGGTAGTGAGTGTAGTTGTAGTAGTAATTGTAGAAGTAATAGTAGCAGAAACAACAGTAGCAGCAGCAGTAGTACTAACAGTAGTTGAAATACAAGGTAATAATAATAGTACTACCACACATACACAAACACAGACCTATTCACTTAAACACTTAACACACACGGTAGGTTTAAACTACACTACACCCCACCACACTACACCCCACCACACCACACTACACCACACGCCACCACACACCACCACACCACACTAGCCGGATATTAAAATTTCTCAGCCTCTGACCTTCTACAACCGGCCTCCAGGGACCAGCCGGGATGTTGACAAGCTGACAGGTAAAAATGCTCAGGCAAATCACCATTTTTCACACCGCCACTTGCCCCGAAAAACTACATCGATTTAGCGCGCCAAACACAATTCCAATTTCAGGTAAGGATGGATAAAAAGGGTTGCGTCAGTTCTTATAATTCCGCTGCTGCTGACAGTTCGCAGTCAAGTTTGGCTGACAGATCGTAGTTCAGGATGGGTTGTGCTGACGGTTTCATATGTTTGCTGATGTTGGTTTATTATGGTTTAGGTGTATGGTGGTTTGTAGTTCGTTTGTTGATGCAGTTTGGAGTTTATTTGCTGACGATTTGTGGTTTATCAGCTGACAGACCACAGTCCATTTACTTACTGCTGTTTTTCATTCATTACATTCCTACTTTATTTTCATTTGTCCTTGTTATTTCCTTCATTTCTTTGTTGTTCTTCTCTTGGCTTCATTTTTCCCTCTCTTCTTCCCACCCACCCCTCTATCTCTCTCTTTCTCTCTCACTTTCAGAATATTCATCACATTGTTATAGTCTACTTCATTCCTTATAAACTTAGCGTATAATAATTGTCTACAATAATAATAATAATAATAATAATAATAATAATAATAATAATAATAGTAATAATTATAACAACAACAGCACTATTAATAATAATAATAATAATAACAAAAAAACAAAAAACAACAACAACAACAACAACAACAACAACAACAACAACAATAATAATAATAATAATAATAATAATAATAATAATAATAATAATAATAATAATAATAATAATAATAATAATAATAATAATAATAACAACAACAACACACTGAAAGATTCCTGCGGACATCTGCTGTTGTCGACCAAACTGCAAATATATTCACATGGAAACGATAGTGTTGACCGAAAATATAACCCCGATATTGATATTGATTTAACCCCCCAAAAAATACTTATAAGAAAACCGATGTGGATAAAACTATAAAATATTTCTTATATAAATCCGATGTTGTTGATTATTAAGAAAAAACAAAAAACATTCATAACAAAATCTTCGTAAATAAAATAAATAAAATGAAATTGTTAGTAAAGCTGAAGAAAAAATATGTGATCCTACTGCTATCTAACGCACTCCAAAAATCACGTAAAAAAACTGCTATAATCTATAAAAAATAAAAATAAAAATGAAAAGGCAAAACCTGCTATGATCCATCAAACTCAAAAATAATATAATTACATAGAAATCCACCTCTAAGACTACCGTTCATTAATCCTCAAGTAAACAGACGAGGCAAAAACAGGAGATCCCAGGTACCACCCCAGCATCACGCTCTTCACCTCATACAAACAAACTGGGAAGCAGACAGAATATTACCACCTGGAACGCCACTGTTGTGATTACCAATTTACAGCTCATCACAGACGTCGGGGAGCGCATCTCACATTAACCTGGTATTATTGTTATAGCTACCTGTGGGTCGACTAACACCCCCCCATCTCTTCCTCGGGCATATCACGACCGCAGACGTCAACACATGAAACTTTCCCATTCGATTTGTACGCTCGTGTGAGTAAAATACCCAATGTTAAACAATTACCACCAACATAACCTGAGAAACCGTTCTTCTTTTTCTTCCCAGGGGACACGAACCAACCAGGATTATTGTAGGTTTTCGTTTGGTTTGATTTCGTTGAGGTGGGTTGGATCAGGACAGGTTAGGTTAATCTGATAAAAAAAATGTTTCTTCCTGGTATTTGTTTTATCAGTGACCATTACATTTATCGAAGCTGGACTTGGATAATTAAAATACAATAATTCGAATAAAAAAAATCACTTGAGGTATGAAAGCCCATCTAACTTTTACTTTTATACTTTTTTAACTAACCCGCTTCATATACAAACAAGTCAGGGAAAGCAGGAGTCTAAGCTGACGTAATACAGTGAAAAACATTAAACTCACTATTTTTTTTTACACTAAGTATTATGATCAAGACAGCAATCAGCTGCTTTAAGTAGCAACTGTCGAGAGCACAAACTGGGGGTGGTGCATTGAGAAGCCCCTGGCAAGAGCGGGCCAGGAGCGCGGGCGAGCCAGAGGAAGAGGCACAGGGAGAAGAGGAGTGGAAATTACTCATATATCATCATTTATGGGGGAATATTGTCGGTAAGAGACTTTGTGAATTTTAACTCTTAATTTTTGTAGCGGCATCTGTCAACGTTTTTCAACTCAGAGACATGATTAGCGTGTTTCCCAATTTCGTCGCTGGAAATTAACAAAAACTTATGATTTCTTTTTTTTTTTTAGGACGGTTCACCTTTGTGTTGGAAAGTGAGTATTAAACAACGAAATGTAGAAATGTAGTAATTAAGAGCATCTAACTTTTAGGTTGTTAGGTTAGGTTAGGATGGCTTAGGTTTGGTTTGGTTAGGTTAGGTTAGATTGAGTAAGGTTAGATTAGCGTAGGTTAGGTTAAGTAAGGTTAGGGTAAGTTAGGTTAGCTTAGATAGGGTTAGGGTAGGCAAGGTTAGGTTTGGTTAAATTAGATAAAGTTAGGTTAGGTTAGTTTACGTTAGTTAGGTTTTACAGTAAGTGTCAGATAATAAAACTGTATATGGATCTGACTAGTATTTTATAGTGGGTATATTTTGTGACTGATATTATTATTATTATTATTATTATTATTATTATTATTATTATTATTATTATTATTATTATTATTATTATTATTATTATTATTATTATCATTTTTATTATTATTATTATTATATTTATTAACATCATTTTCATTATTATTATTACCATCATCACCACTACCACCACACCAGAGCCCAGTTTAGTAATGGTGATATTTGAGGTAAAACAAGCCTGGTATTACCCCGAGTGTTGGCCTGGCAAACACCACCCACAAAAACTGATGATAAATGACAATTAAAGAGGAATTTTACATCGAGCATCACCAGGCCGGGGAAAAAGTGGTAATGAAATTGGAGGACCAGAGAATTTACGCTTATGAAATACGTCCTGAAGCTTTGTATTACAGACTGTGGTGGCTGTATTTTATGTAGTTAGGTGTGTGTGTGTGTGTATGTGTGTGGTGACTGTATTTTATTTAGTTAGGTGTGTGTGTGTGTGTGGCGGCTGTATTTTATGTAGTTAGGTGTGTGTGTGTGTGTGGAGTGAGGCCTACAGAAAGGGGGGGGCAGGGGGGGGGGTGAGGTGTGTCAGTCAGCGGGCCGGGCCAGGTGGGTGTTCCCGGCGTTATGGTGTAAGAGAAGGTATATCGGACCTCACCGCTGCCCACGTCACCCCGTCACGCCACACGCACCCCCGACGCCTCCATCACGCCCACTCACCCCAACGCCTCCATCACGCCCACGCACCCCAGACGACTCACCACGCCCAATGCCTCCATCACGCCCACACGCACCCCAGACGACTCCACCACGCCCAATGCCTCCATCCCCACACGCACCTCAGACACCTCCATCACGCCCCACGCACCCCCGACGCCCCAACACGCCCACATACCCCAGACGCCTCCACCATGCCCCACGCACCCCCGACGCCTCCACCGCCACACGCACCCCAGACACCTCCATCACGCCCACCCCGACGCCTCCACCACGCCCACACGCACCTCAGACGCCTTCACCACGTCCATATACCCCCCGACGCTTCCATGACGCCCACACTCACCCCAGTCACACCACATGACGCCTCCATCACGCCCACACACACACCACGACGCCTCCATCACGCCCACACACACCCCGACGCCTACATCACGCCCACACACACCCCGACGCACGCCACACACTCCGACGCCCACCCCCACCATACGGTTCCATCACGCCCACACACGCCCCGACGCTCCATCACGCCCCCCACGCCCCGACGCCTCCATCACGCCTACGCCTCCACACACACCCCTGTCACACCCCCTACTAATTATGCCTACTCCTCTGTCAGCCTGACGGAGTACAGTAGGTGTCCTGTCTCTTTCCCCCACCTGATACGATGGGGGGACAGTGGGTAAGGGTGCCCCCCACATCCTCTTGCCACGGTGGGGGGGGGAGGGGAAGGTGTCTTTTCTCCTCCCCACCTGCCACAGTAGGGGGGGGGATCCTTCTTACTTTTCCTCTCTTTAGGGAGTGAGAAGGATATCCGTTCTCCCGACCTCCCTCCCATGATAAGGAAAAGGACTCCTTCCATCTTTCCTTCCTGCGGTAGAGGTGTCCTTTGTTCCTCCATCCCTCCCATAGCAAAAGACCTCCTCCTCTTTCTCCTCTTCCATCATGGTGGAGTATATCACATGGTTCTCTATCACAGTAGTATAAGCCTCCCCTCACTACCATCTCCATACACCTGTACCAAATCATACTCCAGGTGTGTTTAACTACAGGTAAATCTACGTGGGATTATCAAGGGCTTATGAAGAGGTGCTCCCATCCTCAAAGAGCTCCCGCCATGGCAGTGTTATCTATATGACACAACATACATCTGTGATCATCTCTTACAACACCACTGTAGATTATCTCCTTATGAAAGTACAGTGAGATCTCTGTTTAACGGACTTGATGGGAGTTCGGTGTCCGTTATATCGAGAGGTTCGTTAGATGTGAAACCTCCATATAACGGACTATGCACGTTAGATTGATGTCCGTTAAATGGAGGTATTACGACAAAGAAGATACAATACTGAAGTGATTTAATCTTTTTGTCTGTTAATACTGACTTGTCTTTTCCCATCAAGGTTACAGCATCACTTTCATAATCCTGGAATACTGTAACCAGACGGGAATTACTGTACCTGTACTTTCTATGTTATTCTGTACTTGTTATAAGATACTGAATTCTCATGTAAATTACTGTACCTGTACATTCTATACGTCATTCTGTACTAATTATTTCCGACATAAACCTCCAGTGTTTATCTTCTGATCATAGGGCGAGTAAATAAGGTCCTTGGTGGCCCTAACCCCTAAATCAACAGTGGTGGTTGACCTAAGGATAGTGAGTTCAGGAGGGCCAGGACCTCAGGGAATAGTCCTTGTTGACCTCTGACCTAACCACGTCATAGTGTGCTGCCCCGAGTGATCTGGCACGTATACCCCCCCCCCTTACCCAACCCACAAGTGCCCTGCATCACTCATTTGCCCTGCCCACCTTGGTGCAGTGCCCCTCCACCCTACAGTGCCCCCTCCCACACTACAGTGCCCCCCTCCACCCTACAGTGCCCCCTCTACCCTACAGTGCCTCCTCTACCCTGGTGCCCCCCCTCTACCCTACAGTGCCTCCTCTACCCTACGAGGTGCCCCTCTACCCTACGGTGCCTCCTCCTACCCTACAGTGCCTCCTCTACCCTACAGTGCCTCCCTCTACCCCTACAGTGCCTCCCTCTACCCTACAGTGTCTCCTCTACCCTACAGTGCCTCCTCTACCCTACAGTGCCTCCCTCTACCACTACAGTGTCACTCCCTCTACCCTACAGTGTCTCCTCCACCTACAGTGCCTCCTCTACCCAACAGTGCCTCCTTTACCTACAGTGCCTCCTCCTACCCTACAGTGCCTCCTCCTACCTTACAGTGCCTCCTCCTACTACAGTGCCTCCTCTACCCTACAGTGCCTCCTCTACCCTACAGTGCCTCCTCTACCCTACAGTGCCTCCTCTACCCTACAGTGCCTCCTCTACCCTACAGTGCCTCCTCTACCCTACAGTGCCTCCTCTACCCAACAGTGCCTCCTCTACCCAAGAGTAAATAGGACACCCCATAAGATAGCATGACGTCTCCAAAAACAATACGAGTTACACGACATACTCGGATAGAGAATGTCCTAATGGAGAGGAGAATGTCCTAATCGAGTGTAGGATGTCCTAATCGAGAGGAGAATGTCCTAATCGAGTACAGAATGTCCTTATCGAGTGTAGGATGACTTTAACGTGTAGAATGTCCTTATCAAGTACGAGGAACCCCACAGAGAGCGTCAGGAGGAGGTGCCTAACCTGCATGGGTCAGGTATCATTGGGAGGGTGGTGGGGAGGAGGGCGGCAGGGAGGATGGCGGGGGAGGGAGCGGGGAAGAGGATGGCGGGGAGGAAACGCTTGAGGGAAGGGCGTGTGGGGAGGGCAGCGAGGCGGCGGGGGAGGGCGGCGGGGAGGGAGGCGGCGAGGGAGAGGGCGGCGGGGAGGATGCTTGTGAGGGAGGCGGAAGGAAGAAAGGATGGCGGGGAGGGCAGCGGGAAGAAGGATGGCGAGGGGAGGCAGCAGGAGGCGGCGTGGAGGGGGCGGCGAGGGCGGCGAGGGAGGGCGGCGGGGAGGGCAGGACCAAGATGTGATGTAGGAACACGACCAAGCCGAGTGTAAACACAACACGAGGGATAATGTATGGCCTCATAACCTGCATCTTAAACCTGCAGTTCAGGTAGAGAGGGAGGGGGGTGTGGGGGGGTGAAGCAGGTAGGGAAGGGAGAAGAGAGGGGAAGGGAGGGAAGGGGGAGGTGGGAGAGGGAGGGGGGTTTAGGATTTCTTGATTACAGGTCAAATGGACGTCAATATTAGTAGGGTCTAATTATAATAGACCCTCACCTGCTCTGTCCTAACTAAACGTAACCTGGTCTAACCTAATCTGATAAGACCTAACTTAACCTCCTAAACTGATCTAACGTAACCTAACCTAACCTGACTTGACTTGACCTGGCCTAACTTGCAACTCAAACCTATACTTTTTACTAAATGCTGGCTGGTCAGATGGGCCCCAGTTCTAATAGGCCCCTACCCGAGCTGTATGCTAAGGGTTAGGTTAGGTTAGGTTCTGCTGCTATTTAGGGGGCACCACACCTTACCTACCCACCGGGCACTCTGGGCATGGAGGTATAGATGACGTTCTCTCAAAACTATACCTCAACATCGTGAATATGAGCTGCCACCTTTTCCCTGTTCACTCAAGGATCTCCAGAGTTAAGTCCCTCATACGAAATTGAATGTTTATAATCACGCCCACACCCACGATCACGCCCACAGTCACGCCCATGTGTTAACAAGTATTGACTCCGGGTACCCATGATGAGATATGACCCTTCGCCCTGAACACTAAAGATACGGAGGTTAAAACAATTATCTAATAAGGAGAAGGTGTAGCTGGTTCAGGTACAGTCACAGGGTATTTTCGACGCCATATTGCACAAGGTCTCTAGTTCTCAGGTGTCTTGTTAAGAACTTTCATAAATCGAAGGTTTTATATTTGGATTTCTGTTTTTTCCCCACTTACTGTTTTCATTATTGTTTATTAATGTTTTTGTCTAATATTTTGTTTTACTTATTGTTCGCAAATCTTTATTTGCATATATATATATATATATATATATATATATATATATATATATATATATATATATATATATATATATATATATATATATATATATATATATATATATACATATGCAAATAAACACACACGTCCAATCACACGTCCGTTTACACATACACGTCCCACTAATCCCAGGTGTAAGTACCCGCCTCTGTTTGTCCGCCACCTCACAACATGACTGGTATGAAACATGAATCTCCCTGAAGAGTATTTGCATGTTGAGGCGCTGGCTGGCATTCCTCGCGTTACCTGCCGCCCAAAACCACAAACTAGTTACCTCACCTGAGACCCGATCTGCGCGATACATCCATTATGTAGTTTTATACCTGTATATATATATATATATATATATATATATATATATATATATATATATATATATATATATATATATATATATATATATATACATAATACATACCCTCCCTGTATTATCAGCACAACAAGGTATAAGCCCCGAGGTATACACACACCCGGGTCGTGTCTCTTGAATATTTGATGACGTTTGTTAAGTATAAAGAGAATTATTACTGGTGTTGGCGGCCAGGAGTTGGTGCGTCTAACTACACTCCCCTACACCTTAACTGGACACTTAACTACACTCCCCCACACCCTAACTGGACACTTACCTTCACTCCCCCACACCCTAACTGGACACTTACCTTCCTCCCCCACACCCTAACTGGACACTTACCTTCCTCCCCCCACCCTAACTGGACACTTACTTCACTCCCCACACCTAACTGGACACTTACCTTCACTCCCCACACCCTAACTGGACACTTACCTACACTCCCCACACCCTAACTGGACCTTACCTCTCCCTCCCCACACACCCTAACTGGACACTTACACTGCTCCCCACACCCTAACTTTGGACACTTACCTTCACTCCCCCCACACACCCCCTAACTGGACACTTACCTTCCTCCCCACACCCTAACTGGACACCCACCTTCCTCCCCACCCCTAACTGGACACTTACCTCCCACTCCCCACACCCTAGCTTTGGACCTTACCTTCACTCCCCCACACCCCTAACTGGACACTTGCCTTCCTCCCCCCACACCCTAACTGGACACTTGCCTTCTCCCCCCACACCCTAACTGGACACTTACCTACACTCCCCCACACACCCTAACTGGACACTTACCTTCCTCCCCCCCACACCATAACTGGACACTTACCTACCACTCCCCACACCATAGCTTCAGGCACTTGCACTACCCCACACCCTAACTGGACACTTACCTACACTACCCCACACCATAACTGGACACTTACCTACACTCCCCTACACCCTAACTGGACACTTACCTCCACTCCCCCACACCCTAATTGGACACTTAACTACACTCCCCTACACCCTAATTGGACACAGGTGAACGAATCTAAACTGCCTCACTTAACCTGCGACAAATACAATAGAGAAACAACACGACAGTCAAAATGGCGTCGCAAATACACTTAGACTCTACCGTCCCTTTAATCCGTTGTCTTAATCCTCATTTAGGAGGTGAAAAAGACAAAATAAAAGAAAAATAAAAGAAAAACTCTCAAACGTCCGACATCTTTGAGAATGGGGATCCCGGTCCATGTGAAGTTTATTGCCACCCATCAGCTGAGGGGCATTGTTTGTTTTGACGCGTTGGGCTATCACAGGAAACTGGTCCTTCCCGCACGACTGCCGCGCACATACACACACACACACATTAAAGCACACACCTACACTAAGACACACGTACACTAAGACACACGTACACTAAAACACACCTACACTAAGACACACGTACACTAAGACACACGTACACTAAAACACACGTACACTAAGACACACGTACACTAAGACACACGTACACTAAGACACACGTACACTAAGACACACACACACACTAGGACACATTCACACTAAGACAGATACACACACAGACACACGCACACTAAGAGAGAGATACACACACCCACACACACACACACACACACACACTTAGACAGATAGAGAGACACACACACACACACACACACACACCCACACACACACACACACACACACACACACACACTTAGACAGATAGAGAGACACACACACACACACACACACACACACACACACACAAAAGCAGGATGTCCCTTGAATATCTGAACACCATTTCGTTCATCATCAAAGTAAGGAGACCGCTGGAGCTCCTGAATATATAAATACCCAGAATATCATCACAATAACAAGTACCTGTGTGAATAAAAGAACAGGTAAGAACCACAATAACAACCTCCTTCATAAATAGATAACAAGAACAATAACTAGATGGGAGGTAAATAACAATGATCACAATGTTTAACAAATAAATAACAAAATATATTAATATGTTGGTAAATAAATAACAAACAAATATAATAAGTAAATAATTAACAATAAATATAACAAGTTGGGAAATAAATAACAAAAACAAGTTAGGAAATAAATAACAAAAAGTAATCACAAAATAAATAAAGAAATAAAAGCTCTGGCAACTACACGCGTAAAATAATGACTGGTAAAGAGAGAGGAGAGGAGAGAAGAGAAGAGAAGAGAAGGGGACAGACAGACAAAAGACAAAGAAAAGAAAAACAGACGAAGAAAAAAGAACAAAGAAAAGAAGAAAGAGAAAGATAGAAAAAAATAGAAAAGACAAAAGAACACAAGAGAAGTAAATTGAATAAACAAGTAGCCAGGCGATAATTTACGGGGCAGGGCGTACACCTAAGCTACATTGTTACCTGCCAACTAGTTACTCCCCGCAGTAATGACTAATAAACCCGGGCTAATATAGTGTGTGTGTGTGTGTTGTGTCTTTGGAAATAATTAGGAGTTAATAAATCTGTAATTAAGCAACAGTTAATAGCTTTAAGAACTAATTATTTTCAGTAATTAATATATGTTCATTTGGGGGAGTAGGGGTGGAGACACAGAGTAGTTAATCATTAGTGTCTTACCTGTGATGAAATTAATACACCTGTGATTATTACTACACCTGTGATGAGTATTCACTATGGCTATTGTACACCTGTGATTATTACAACACCACAATTATTACCTTCACACACACACTAATCTGACATAATACTAGTAATATTTTTAAAATATACCATTAATACCCTGACAATATACCAGTAATACTGACAATATACCGGTAATACCCACTGACAATATGCCGTATACCCTGAAAATAAACCAGTAATACCCAGACAATATACCAGTAATACCCTGACAATATACCAGTAATACCCTGACAATATACCGGTAATACCCTGACAATATACCAGTAATACCCTGACAATATACCAGTAATACCCTGACAATAAACCAGTAATACCCAGACAATATACCAGTAATACCCAGACAATATACCAGTAATACCCTGACAATAAACCAGTAATACCCTGACAATATACCAGTAATACCCTGACAATAAACCAGTAATACCCAGACAATATACCAGTAATACCCTGACAATAAACCAGTAATACCCTGACAATATACCAGTAATACCCTGACAATATACCAGTAATACCCAGACAATATACCAGTAATACCCTGACAATAAACCAGTAATACCCTGACAATATACCAGTAATACCCTGACAATAAACCAGTAATACCCTGAAAATAAACCAGTAATACCCTGACAATATACCAGTAATACCCTGACAATATACCAGTAATACCCTGACAATAAACCAGTAATACCCTGACAATATACCAGTAATACCCTGACAATAAACCAGTAATACCCTGACAATAAACCAGTAATACCCAGACAATATACCAGTAATACCCTGACAATAAACCAGTAATACCCTGAAAATAAACCAGTAATACCCAGACAATATACCAGTAATACCCTGACAATAAACCAGTAATACCCTGACAATGAAGCCAGTAATACCCTGACAATATACCAGTAATACCCTGACGGCAACCAATGCATACCCTGAAAATAAACCAGTAATACCCTGACAAGCATACCAGTAATACCCTGACAATATACCAGTAATACCCTGACAATAAACCAGTAATACCTGACAATATACCAGTAATACCCTGACAATACCCTGACAATAAACCAGTAATACCCTGACAATAAACCAGTAATACCCTGACAATATACCAGTAATACCCTGACAATAAACCAGTAATACCCTGACAATAAACCAGTAATACCCTGACAATATACCAGTAATACCCTGACAATATACCAGTAATACCCTGACAATAAACCAGTAATACCCTGAAAATAAACCAGTAATACCCTGACAATATACCAGTAATACCCTGACAATATACCAGTAATACCCTGAAAATAAACCAGTAATACCCTGAAAATAAACCAGTAATACCCAGACAATATACCAGTAATACCCAGACAATATACCAGTAATACCCTGAAAATAAACCAGTAATACCCAGACAATATACCAGTAATACCCTGAAAATAAACCAGTAATACCCAGACAATATACCAGTAATACCCAGACAATATACCAGTAATACCCTGAAAATAAACCAGTAATACCCAGACAATATACCAGTAATACCCTGAAAATAAACCAGTAATACCCTGACAATAAACCAGTAATACCCTGACAATATACCAGTAATCCATATCCCGGTTATAGCCAGGTGTTGCATGCCAGGACGCAGCAACACTATAACCCCGACTTAGACCAGCCAAGGTTCATAAGTTCAGTGTTAGCAGACAGTTCCACGGGCCGGATAACAGTACTCAATGGTGATCACTGGATTTAACATGTGCATTGGATATGTTGATCGTCGAATATTTCATACAAGAGGGAGGAAGGATACACACACACACACACACACACACACACACACACACACACACACACACACCACACACGAAAGATGAGGTTTCGGGTTGGATATTTGGCTAGTTGGATAATTGGGTAGTTGGATATGTGGGTAGTTGGATATGTGGGTAGTTGGATATTTGGGTAGTTGGATAATTGGGTAGTTGGATATGTGGGTAGTTGGATATGTGGGTAGTTGGATATGTGGGTAGTTGGATAATTGGGTATTTGGATATGTGGGTAGTGGCATATGTGGGTAGTGCCATATGTAGGTATTTGGATATGTGAGTAGTTGGATATGTGGGTAGTTGGTTCGTCGGATATTTGGGTAGTTGGATAATTGGGTAGTTGGATATTTGGGTAGTCGGATATTTGGCCAGTCGGATATTTGGCCAGTCGGATATTTGGGTAGTCGGATAATTGAGCAATCGAATATTTGAGCAGTCGGATAATTGAGTAGTCGGATAATTGAGCAGTCGGATATTTGCGCAGTCGGATAATAATTGGCCATTTACGTGGGGGTTCTGATCAGCTGAGAGTACGTTTCGGATGTGATATTCCCCAAGTGTTTAGGTGAACTGAACTAAAAAACTTGTTCTTCAAATTGTTCTTTCTTTGCTTACTCGTGTTCTTTTGTTTTGACGGTAAATGTGTTTGTGTGTGTGTGTGTGTGTGTGTGAAAGTATATGTGTGTGTAAGTATGTATGTACAGTATGTATGTATGTATGTATGTATGTAAGCGTGTGTGTGTGTGAAATGCTAACAGAAGAAATATGAAACGATGAAATTTTAAGCCGTTCCTAAAAATATTGAATTTTAATCGACAAATGAGCTATCGGTAAAAGTTATGCGAGTATTAACATGAAATATGTCTGGGTGGAGAGGCGGTTGTTATTTCAGCCTTATAATTAGTCGCTTCATAGAAATTTTCAAAGAGTTTCATTCGGGTTCTTCTCCAGCAACTTACCTCTGTGTGTGTGTGTGTGTGTGTGTACCTCCCATGACTGTTTACCTGCTATCATACGTGTGTTTTTTTTTTGTCATAAGAGAATCGAATTTCATAATAAGACATAAAATAATTCGTAGTGGACAGACAGACAGACACTGGTTGGGTACTGTGAGAGTGATCGCTATACACCACGTTGCTCGTATCATCAAAAGCCCGACAAGAAAATAATCAAATTGTATTATTCTCTCGTACAAACTCGTTACGGGTGAGCAAACTTCGAAGACCTTGACAATGCAGTTTATTAAATAGCAACAGCTAGCCAGTTATCATGCTGGACACACACTCACACACACAAACACACACACACACACACCTCGACAAGGATGGTCTCAGTGCACTAGTAAGGTTAGGTCAGGTCAAGTTAGGTCAGGTCAGATCAGGTCAGGTTAGGTCAGGTCAGGTTAGGTTAGGTTAGTTCCACTTCACACCATCCACTAAAAATCAACCATACGTCACCAAACCCGTTCGTGGTAATAATCCAACATCTCACTGGTCCTCGGAGACTCGCCATTAAAGAAATCGTCCAGAAGCACAAGCCCAGAACCTCGTATATAAAGGTGACATTAACCTCGTGTGTAAAGTGACATTAACCAGGGAAAAGACGACATTAAGAGCATTTATCTCCCACTGATGTTACGAGCAAAGATCTGAACTTGGGGTGGAAAAAATTATTAAGCTTCTTGAGGCATTATTAAGGTGACATTAAGAGGAGTCGCTGTACTCCTAATGTTGTATAATTTAACAAGAACTATAAACCGATCTGAAGAGACACACGTAAGACACGGTATAGTGATGATGATGATGATGGTGATGATGATGATGATGATGGTGATGATGATGATGATGATGATGATGATGATGATTGATGATGATGATGATGATGATGATGATCATTGATGATGATGATGATGATGATGATGATGGTGATGATGATGATGATGATGATGATGATGATGATTGATGATGATGATGATGATGATGATGATGATGGTGATGATGATGATGATGATGATGATGATGATGATGATTGATGATGATGATGATGATGATGATGATGATGATGGTGAATAAGGATTTATATAATACTTAGGACAATAATAACAATAAATATAAAAACAACAACAATAATAAAAATAATAATAATAATAATAATAACAATAATAATAAACAACAACAAAGGCAACAACAACCAAATTAAACAATAATAAAAACAACGATATTAACACAAGCAATCAAACAAACGCATCTAGTAAACAAAACTCAAAGATAAATTAATATTCTCAGAAACAAACTTGGTTCGGTATTGTATCGTCAAAATCTCTTTAATATTAGTCGTGGGTTTTGCTTATATGGTAACGAAGTCTGAACGATAAATTTGAGACTCACTCGTTGTTCATGTAATATGTTTATCCATCTCGCTCGCTCTCGTGTGTGTGTGTGTGTGGATAAGAGAGGCTTGTGTGGCAGTTGTGGGCGGCGTGGGTAGCAGGTGTAGGCGGCGTGGGTAGTAGGTGTGGGAAGGTTTGGGTATCAGGTGTGGGCGGCTTGGGTTACTGAGGTGGGTGGCGTGGGCAGCAGGTGTAGGCGACTTGGGTAACAGTTGTGGGCGGTTTGGGTGGTAGGTGTGGGCGGCGTGGGTATCAGGTGTGAGCAGAGGGAGAGCTGTGCCTTGGTATTCTCACTAATGCTAGGACAACATCTATCATTCTGCCACCTGTAGCTTGGCACCCGTCCCTCCCTGCCGTCACTCTCCGTACCGTCACTGTCCCGACGGCCACTCTCCGTAACGTCACTATCCTCCTCCCCGTCCCCTCTTCACCACGTCACCTCCCCCCTCATCACAACACCTCCCCCTGCTTCCCTCACCACGTCACCTCCCCTGCTTCCCTACCACGACATCTCCCCCTGCCTCTCCCATGACGTCACCTCCCCTGCTCCTCCACCACGTCATCTCCCCCTGCCTCCCCTACCACATCACCCCCCCTGCCCCCGCTAGGAGGTGGTGGCCCAGGCAGGGGGGAAGGGCTAGTTCACTCCTGTGTTAACTTTCAATCATAAACTGATATTCATCTTTTGGGGCGTAAGGTGGCCAGCCCTCCCTATCCCAGTCCCGCCCCAGCACTCCCTATCCCAGCCCTGCCCCAGCCCTCCCTATCCCAGCCCTGCCCCAGCCCTCCCAGATCAAACCAGCCCCAGACCAGACCAGACCACGCCCCAGCCCTCCCCGACACCGCCATTTCTGCTTACAGTTATTTCTTAAGTCTTTCTTTATCCTCCTCCTCTTTTCTTCACATTTTCTTGTACTTTTCTTCATTATTATATTTTTCTCACACTTTCTCGCCTATTTCAGTATCTCTTTATTTCTCTTCCTTTATTCTATTTCCATTTTCTTACACCGGTTATAGTCTTCCATTCACTATTTTTATTTGATTTCTTTAACAAATAAATTAATAGTTTCATGTTAAGTTTTTATTAATCGCCTTTGTTATTTTTTTTAGTTGACTTTTTTAATTTTGTCTTCTTTTTTTGCCTCATCCCTTTTCCTCATGTTTGTGTCTTCGTTTATCCTCATTTGGTGTCTCAGTTTTTCCTCATATGTTCATCTATTAAATTTTCCTCAAATTTTCCATCACAATTGTCCTTATTTATAGCTTCACATTTTTCCTCATTTGTCTCATATCCTCATTTTTTTCCTTACAATTTTCCTTATTTCTTCACAATTTTCCTCATTTTATGCCCCATCGTTAATTACCCTTATTTATATCTCATTATTTCCTTATTTTTTCCCCTCAGTTATTTTTTTTTCTACCTTCTGTAAATTCTTCTTCCCCTCGCAAATTCTTTCATCCCTTAATACCCATTTTTTAACCTTTTTTGGGTGCGTGATTTTTTTCCCTCCCATAAATAATTCAGGTAGCATTAGTTTCCTCCCCCGAGCAGAAGTTTTTAAAAGCCCTGTGTTTTTCTTTGGGTGGGTGAGGGTGGAGGGAGGTGGGTGGAGGTGGATTGGTGGATGGAATGGTGAAGGTAGGATGGGAGGGTGGGATAGGGTTGAGAAGGCGTCAGTGAGGGATGGGAAGGAGGGAAGTTATAGGGAGGGAGAACAATGGGAAGGAAGAGGAAAGGAGAGCAGAGGAGAGCAGTGTGGGAGAGAGAGAAAGCGTAAGCAGTGAGGAGTGAGGGAGAGAAATGGTGAGGAGTGAGAAAGAATGAGGGAGGTGGTGAGGGAAGGAAGGAAGGATAGGAGAGTGGGGAACAGGGCAGAAAGTAGCACAGAGAAGGAATGGAGAGGAGAGGAACGGGGGAAGGAGAGGGGAATATGGAAACGAAAAAGAATGAGGTGGGAGGGTAGAGAGATAGAGGTTGCTGGAGGTGGGCGCAGGGGTTAGGAATAGGGGGGGTAGAAGGTGGGGTAGGGGGAAGGGGACAGAGGGGTGTGGGGTTATTGGGGGGGGTATTGATGTGAGGGGGTGGGGGTAGATGGTGGGGGCAGAAAGGTGTGGGGTATTTGGGGTATGGGGTAGGGGGGGAGGTAATCATTTAGGGGTATAACCTCAATATATCACAGCCAATTAACGACCTTGATGGCCGCCAATGACACCCACCAACCACCCTGACGTAATTGTAGCCCACATTTCCCAGCCGCCAAATTGGGTCCTGAATGATCGCGCAATGATATAACTCTTACCTTTAACTGAGTGAGTCATTTGTACCCACAGTGGTGTAAGGTAAGTTAAGGGAGCCTCAGTGGGTTAGTGTGGCGGAGGAGGAGGAGGACTGATTAAAAAAGGTGAGAATGGGTGAAATAGGTAAGGAGGGTAAGGGTAGGTAAAGGAAGTGAAGGATGAGTAAGAGAGAAAGAATAAAATAGAAGTGGTGTAGGGAGATTACAGGTAGGGTGTAGGCAGGGAGGGCAAGGGTGTAGGCAGGGAGGGCAAGGGTGTAGGCAGGGAGGGCAAGGGTGTAGGCAGGGAGGGTAAGGGTGTAGGTAGGAGGGGGCAGGAGGGCAAGGGGTGTAGGCAGGGGAGGGCAAGGGGTGTAGGCAGGGGAGGGCAAGGGTGTAGGCAGGCAGGCAAGGGTGTAGGGCAGGCAGGGCAAGGGGTGTAGGCAGGAGGGCAAGGGTGCAGGCAGGAGGGCAAGGTGCAGGCAGGGAGGGCAAGGTATAGGCAGGGAGGGCAAGGGGGTAGGGGTGGAGGGCAAGGGGTGTAGGGCAGGAGGGCAAGGGGTGTAGGCAGGAGGGGTGGGCGGTGTAGGGGCAGGAGGGCAAGGGGTGTAGGCAGGAGGGCAAGGGTGTAGGCAGGCAGGATGTTGGGTCACAACGCAGTGCTCAACCCCGCGTGACGAAAAACAAAGTGGCAGGAGTTGGTGGTCAGAAGACTTGTGTACACACCACAAACACCTGGTCCAGCTCTTTATGTCACGCCGGGGAAAAATTCTCTCTTACGCCGCAACACGAAGCCACTCTACACTTGAGGTCTTCACTAGAACGTCGTGTCTTGTGCCAGTTATTACGGCGTTTTTTTTAATCTATTTTTTCAATTTTATTTTTTTACGCGATGTTCATTTTTTTTTAGGTGGGGAGGTTTTATTTTTTCGTTTTGTGTTTATTATTGTACAAGTTGATGTTCTTTTGTTTCCTCTGAGTTTAAGGTGCAGGAGGTTCTTATTACTATATAGGATATAATTAACCTAAAATACTAACACTAATACATCTTCAATAGTCAATAAAAGAAACATTTACCACTCAAAAAATAACTATTTATCCCTTTAAAAAATATTAAAACCAAAATAAGCTGACCATTGTGTCAAGAAGCCATAATAGACGCTGGAACATCAACAATAATCGCTAGAACTATAAGACAAAAGACAATCACGATCGGAGACACGCAGGGCCGCGGAACCGATTCTTGTGGCCGTTCGTGACTCCGGTAAAGGGATTGGATCCTCGCATGACCGCGGTAACCAAACCTAGCAACGTCGGTACCTATTGATTCCCGCCTTATTTGCCAATTATTAATCGATTCCCTGCACGATGATTTTATTCTGAAAACCAATATTATGTTGCCAGATTTTTTTCTGTTTATTTTGAAGGTGATTTCATGTTTCCAGCAATATTTCCCAGTTGAAAATATAACATTATCTTACTTATTTCGTAACATATATTTTTAACAAATTTTGGGATTTTCCAATATATTTTTGTCGACCATTTTGAAAACCAATATTATTCTGCCAGCTATTTTAATTTATTTTATATTTTTTTACACTAGTATGTTATTTCTAGCAGTATTTCTATAGAGAGAGAGAGATAAAATAAAGAAAGGAAGAAAGAAAGAAAGAAAGAAAGACAGAAAGACAACCATCATTCACAAAAAAAAGCTAACTCGGCCAAACTCTCGTTGGCTGGGACCCTCACGTAAACATCTCAGCCGCTACACACAAGGTCCAGATAGCGAGGATGATAGATAGTTTATTTGCCCACGTAATAATTATCTACAATATCTCGGGCGTGGAAACCTACAATCTGGCACCAATATGGTAACCTGGAGGGCAAGAGGGGTGAGGGAGGGATGTGGGGTGTGGGGGGAGGGAGGTGGAAATGGTGAGGGACGTGAGGTGTGGGAGGGAGTAAGGAAGGGGTGTGGGAGTGAGGGAGGGGAGATGAGGGTGACGGGATGTAGGAGGAGGAGAGAGGGAGGGAAGGAATTGAAGGAAGGTGAGGAGGGTAAGGGAATAAGGAAGGAGAGTAAGGGAGTAAGGAAGGTGGGATAAGGAAGTAATGGAGTGATTGGAGTGAGGAAGGGTGAGGTGAAAGGAGGGAAGGAAGAGGGCATTAGGGCAAGAAGTGAGGAAGAGTGAGAGGGATAGGAGTAAACACAGACAGACAGACAGACAGACAGACAGACACAAGCACAAGCAACCTCCCACACTCCGTTCAATCCCTGTTGCTTCACAAATCTCAAGTAACGATGCCCCACTTTGCCCCACCTACCCCAGACCCTGCCCCCATCCACCCCTGCCCCCATCTCGCCCCCACCCTGCTCCTCACCACACCCTTCGCCTCACCCCAGCCTCACTCCACCCCCTGCCCAATCCCATTCTGGTCTCACCCACCCCTCACTCTAGCCTCTGCCCCACCCAGCCTTGCCCTAAATAGCGTAACCTTTCTTTATGGGCGAGCATAATTACCATTACAGTGTTAAGCAACATATATAATCTAGAGATTAATGGCCGAGATATAGTTTGGCTGGGTGGTATAGCGGTGGTGGGTGGTGGTGGGGTGGAAGCAGGGTGTGGGGTGTAGCGAGTGGGTGGGTGGGGGTAGCGAGGGGTGGGTGGGTGGTGGAAGAGTGGTGGGTGGGTAGTAGCGAGTGGGTGGGTGGGGGTGGTGTAGCGCGAGTGGGTGGGGTGGTGGTTGTAGCGGGTGGGTGGGGTGGGTGGTGAAGCTGGTGGGTGGGTGGGGGTGGGGTGAGTGGCAAACTGGTTGGATGGAAATCTGATCAACTGGATGACTGATTGGCTCGCTGACTGGTTAACTGGTTGGCCGGGCAGGAGGAGTGAGTGAAAAATGCCTCCCCTCTACACCCAGGCATCCGTCATGACCCATCGACATTACCTGGACGCAATATGCAAATCGACCAAGGATCTGAATACCATAAATCCCGGCCATCATTAGCCATCCCGGCCTGGGTAGTTGCCAAAACGAGGAGATTTGATGAGGAGGAGGAAGAAAATGGAACATGGGAGGGAGGAGGAGGAGGCAAGTGGTGCTGGGAAGGAGGGAGAGGAGGTATGATGGGAGGAGGCAGGGCATGAGAAGGAGGAGGAGGAAAAGGACATGGGGAGGAGGAGGAGGAGGCAAGGGCATGGGAAGGAATAGGAGGCAAGGACATGGGGAGGAAGAGGAGTCAAGGGCATGGGAAGGAATAGGAGGCAAGGACATGGGGAGAAGGAGGCAAGGACATGGGGAAGAGGAGGAGGCAACGAAATGGGGAGGAAGAGGAGGCAAGGACCTAGGGAGGAGAAGGAGGCAAAGACATGGGAAGGAGGAGGAGGTAAGAACATACGGAAGAGGAGTGAGGAAAGGACAAATGGAAGAGGGGCCAAGGACATGGGTTATTATTATGGGAGAGGCAAGGACATGAGGGAGCAAGGACATGGAAGGCAAAAAGTGGGGAGACAAGGTTAATGGAGGGAAGGAGAGAAAAAAAGGAGAGGGTAACGGGGGAAAGGAAGAAGGGAATAAGGAACAAGAGAGAGAGAGAGAGAGAGAGAGAGAGAGAGAGAGAGAGAGAGAGAGAGAGAGAGAGAGAGAGAGAGAGAGAGAGAGAGAGAGAGAGAGAGAGACTTGTGTAAAAAGCAAGGACAAGGAGAAGAAGAAAGAAGAAGAAGAGGAAGAATGGTGTAATCCCCAAGATGGACATTAGCCACTCCTCCTCTTCCCCCTCCTCTGTCTCTCCTCTTCCCCCTCCACTGTCTCTCCCCTCCCCCTCCCCCCTCCCCCTCCTCCTCTGTCTCACCCACCAGCTCCTCCTCACAATACTCTCGGGTCCTGATCATCAACTTTTCGACTGATTCGTGTCACTAATGATCCGCCTGGCGTACCCGGAGTCGTTCAACTAATGGCATGTCATTTCTGGAAGGAGGGAAGGAGGGAGGGGAAGAGGGGGGAAGAGGAAGGGGTGGGGAGGAGGAGGTAGAAAGAGAAGGGGTGGGGAGGAGGATGGGGAGGATGAGGAGGTGGAGAAGTGAGGGAAGAGGAGTGGGGAGGGGAAGAGGAGGGGGAAAGGGGGGAGGGAAGAGGAGGGGAAAGGGGAGGGGAAGAGGAGGGAAGTGGAAGGGGAGGTTGCTAGATTCACAGTCGTAAGTATGAACAATCATGTGCATTAAACCTTCTCGTGGTATTTTACGATCTGCACTTCAAGTAAGAGGGGGGAGGGGGGAAAGGAGAGGGGGAGAGGAAGGAAGGGGGAGGGAGGGAGGGAGGGAATGGTGAGTAGGGAGTCGAGGGACGAAATGAAGGAGGGAGGGAGTCTATTTTCTGTTTAAACATATTTGTGTGTGTGTGTGTGTGTGTGTGTGTGTGTGTGTGTGTGTGTGTGTGTGTGTGTACGTGTTTAAGTGTGTACGTGTACGTGTGCGTACATAAAAAGTTCGATAACAGGAAGTTTTAGTATACATAAATTTGGTCGAGTTACTTTACATCAGAGTAAAAGTTTCTATTTTTCTTTGCAATATATCTAAAAACAAAACAAAAAACTTTTAAAATGGAAAATTTACGGTGGCGGAGTGGTTCCCTCACTGGGCCAGCACTCTCTTAGGTTCGAATCCCCACTTAAGAGGCACCACCGTCTGATTGGTCCCCTGTGTGAACCAGTACCAGCAGTGTAACCACATTCTCACCACCTTACTTTAAGAACCCAACAGACTCACATAACCAGACCACAGGGGAGGGGAGGGGAGGGGGGAAGGGGGGAGGGGAAGGGGGAAGGAGGAGGGGAGGGAAGAAGGGGGAAGGGGGCAGATATACCTGTCCTATCTCACCCACAGGGGGCAGATGTTTACCTACTTTAGTCTCTCATTTATATAAACAAAAACAAAATAAATAAATTCGTTTGTAAAGAAGAATTAATTTAGATTATTTTTTTGTCGTGTCATAAAAAAGTAAACTGGAATTCACTATAACTGAGCTGTTTTATTTATGAGTATATTAATTTAATTCCCAGGATGTACAGCGCCCCTTAATCATGCTCTAATATGATGTAGTGTCATCTGTACTGGGTTTTAATAACACAGATTCGCTATACAGAGTACTAATAAAAAACTTTAATACCTTTATGAAATTATTAACTATGACAGGTTGATGTAATTTAGTAGACTTAAGAATGCCAAGAGGGTTATTTACCGTTCAATAATAAGACCAAGTGTTATGAGGTGTTTCGAGTGAGTCTTCTATCTGTCGTGGAGGAAAGTCTTATGACCCCCCCCCCCTCTTTAAACCATTCTCTACCCTTCACTATTAAACTCTCATTCATCTTCTGAAAGGTTTAATTTATCATGTGACGTTTTTTTGGCCCCCCATTAACGTGTGTAATAATAAAGAGAAGTTTATATGCGATAATTGTGGTATTTTCCGATTGTTTCTAAACGTACATAAGTTGTGGGTAGATGGGACGTAACCAGGTAAGTTTTGTGGCGAATTCGAGCAAACTGAAGAGAAAAAGTTAAGTCAGTGGATGAGTCAGTCAGTCAGTGGATCAGTCAGTCAGTGGATCAGTCAGTCAGTGGATCAGTCAGTCAGTGGATCAGTCAGTCAGTGGATCAGTCAGTCAGTGGATCAGTCAGTTAGTCAGTCAGGAAGGCATCCCCCACCAAGCTGGCAACAGTGTGTATCATCTCTTCCTCGAGTTGATCACCTGAATAAACAAAAACATTGATCAGCTGTTCCCATCAGCTGATCATGTTAACAAACACAAAAGGTGATGCTAAGCGAGACTCAACAGCGTAAAACAAATCCTAATTACCTTTGTGGTTTGTAATTAGCATCTAATGTGATATTTTATTACTGCTTAGTACCTGTTCTTTGTGCTTCATAATTAATGCTGTTTCCTTGTGGTTAACGTTTACTGCCGCTACTTGATTTTTTTATGATAATCCTCGGCATTTTCTCTCTCTCTCTCTCTTGGCATTTATTAAGAGGTAACTTCCTGGTCTTTAAATGGTTCCCTCGTTCTTCTGTTGTTTTAATTATTTACATCATCGTTATTATCCTCTTCCTGTGTGGTTCCTATCTTCCTTTGTGTGTGTGTGTACATCTTGTCTCTTTCTCTCTCGTCTTATATATTTTTTATATTCGTGGAAACAAGTTTTTTTCTTACAGTGTTTGTTAAGATTTAAAAGTTTAGCTGTGTTTGTTTTTGGGTGTTTGTTTTTTCTTTATTATTTTCATGCAAAATTAATTCAATTATTTCTCTCTCTCTCTCTCTCACAAAGCCTCCAACTCGTTTTTTCTGTATTTTCTTTCATTCTCTTCTTCTTTGTTCCATTTAACCATGATGTTTGCATATTAATTATTCTACCGTCTATCTTTCCGTCGTCTTTCTTATTATACTTTCGTATTTCCCTTTTAATTCCATTTATTATCTATTTTTTACTCTGTCTCTTTTTGTCTGGTAATGAAATTAAGAAAATTCAACTTTGTATAAAATCTATGAAAGTGAAAAAATCTGAAGAAAACTGAACTCAATTATAAATAAGAAATCTTCCAGTGCTCTGACTTTTCCTTAGTGCCTCCGATTCTTCCTTAGTGCCTCCGACTCTTCCTTAGTGCCTCCGACTCTTCCTTAGTGCCTCCAACTCTTCCTTAGTGCCTCTGACTCTTCCTTAGTGCCTCTGACTCTTCCTTAGTGCCTCCAACTCTTCCTTAGTGCCTCCAACTCTTCCTTAGTGCCTCTGACTCTTCCTTAGTGCCTCCAACTCTTCCTTAGTGCCTCCGACTCTTCCTTAGTGCCTGACTCTTCCTTAGTGCCTCCGACCTTAGTGCCTGACTCTCTTCCTTCTTAGTGCCTGACTCCTTCCCTAGTGCCTCCTGACCTTCCTGCGCCTCCAACTCTTCCTTAGTGCCCCTGGCCTTCAGTGCCTCCTGACTCTTCCCTTAGTGCCTTCCAACTCTCCTTCTTAGTGCCCAACTCTTCCTTAGTGCCTCTGACTCTTCCTTAGTGCCTCCAACTCTTCCTTAGTGCCTCTGAGTACTTGTCTTTCACAGGTGGGTCAACACAAGCACATCTTAGCCTCTTCTTCCTTTGCCTTTGAGACATGAGAACCTCAAGCAGGCAGACAAGCAGGAGAACGAGCAGGCGGACAAGCAGGAGGACAAGCAGGAGGGGCAGTCGGGAGCTACGATGACCGACACTCTTTGTGGACACCGTCGCCGCCTCCCACAGGACACCGCCGGGAGTGCTGAGGCCTTTGTGTCTCGGGTGTTCATCACTTGTCCTGAATGGGGAGGTATTTAAGACTGATGGCCGCGCTGATAGATAATATCCTCACGCCATTATATCCTGTTACTGGGCGGGAATTTCGTGAGGGAGAGGACGTAGTGAGGGAGATGGGGGTGGTGAGTGGGAGGGGGTGGGGGGGTAGGGAAGGAAATAGGGAGAGAGGATATAGTGAGGGAGAGATGCGGCGAAATTGAGGTATAATGATGATGATGATGATGATGATGATAATGATGAAGATGATGATGATGATAATAAAAAAAATAATAACAGCAACAACAAAGATACGAACCACAACAATGAAGAAAAAGGAGAAAATAAATAAATAATAAGAAAACGAGGAAGAAAAAGAAAACAGCTTGGGATATAAAACAAAAACAAAATAAAAAACAATAACAAAAGGTGAAGAAGTTAAGGGTAAGATTAGCCTCCTCTCTCGGCGGCTGCAACACAAAGACACAGGTGGTGATAAAAACACACAGGTACACTAAGCGAGGTTAATACAGTGGGTGGGACACAAAAACACACACACCCATTGTACAGGTGCTTGAACCCATGGCGCCCAAGGGTCTCAGCCCATGACACTAGGATCCCATGGTGTTGAGATTCTTTAGCCCGTGGAGGAATATATGTTGCAAGAATCTTCAACCCATGATTTAAGAAACCCATGGTGCAAGGAGCTTCAACCCATAGTGTAAAAAGAGCCTCACCCCATAACACAAGGATCCTACCTCATGAAAAGAAGCTGTCGTCTCACTCTTACTCATGACCAGGGGGCAAGGGGGGACGGGAGGGGTGATGGGGAGGAGGGGGGTGAGTGGAAGGGAGGGTGGAGTGGAAGGGGGTGTAAGGGGGGTGTAAGGAGGTGTAAGGGGGTAAGGGAGGTCCCCATCATGACAATAACTCATACATTCTCATTCATCTATCCAGTTTTCACTCTCTCTCACTCTCACCTTCCTACCTCCTCACTTACTCTCACTTTCCTACCTCCTCCTCCTCCTCTCTCACCCTCCTACTCCTTCTCTCTTATCTTCCTCCTCCTCCTCCTCCTCCCCCTCTCCTCCTCCTCCTCCTCTCACCCCTAGCGAGATGATGAAGAGGAATTTAAGTAATCATTCACCTGGTCATCGTCAAGCTAAATAACAGAGTGATGGAGGCAAGAGATTATAATGGAGGAGGAGGAGGAAGACGAGGAGGAGGAGGAAGTGATAAGAGGAATATGGTAAGGAAGGTATAGGAAGAGGAGAAGAAGAAGAAGAAGGATGAAAAAGATGATATGGGAGAAGGAGGGGGGAGGAGGGGAGGAGGAAGAGGAGGAGGGGGAGGAGGGGAGGAGGAAGAGGAGGGGGGAGGAGGAGGGAAGGAGGAAGAGGAGGAGGAGGAAGAGGAGGAGGACCAACACGATGTACAAAACCCTCGTTAAAAATACATTTCCGGGACCAGATTGAAATCACTGATCCACCACGCCTTCCCTCCTTCCCTCTCTCCCTCCCTTCCCTCCATCTCTCAACTCTCCCTCCCTTCCTCCCCCTCCCTTCCTCTTCCAGTCCCCTCTCCTCCTTTTAAGTCGATTTCCCACCCCCTCGGTGACACCCAATACTTAGAATGTGGGCGGCCTGGACGTGGGCGGTGGCGGCCTGACGGGTAGTGTGGGCGGCCTGGACGGGTAGTGTGGGCGCCTTTATCGTGGTGTGATTGGCCTGGACGGGTAGTGGGCGGCCTGGACGGGTAGTGTGGGCGGCCTGGACGGGTGTGGGCGGCCTGGACGGGCGGTGGGCGGCCTGGACGCAGCAGTGTGGGCGGCTGGACGGTAGTGTGGACGGCCTGGACGGGTGGTGACGGCCTGGACGGTAGTGTGGCGGCCCTGGACGGGTAGTGTGGGCGGCCTGGACGGGTAGTGTGGGCGGCCTGGACGGGTGGTGTGGGCGGCCTGGAGTGACGGATGCTGATGACATCCGTGATCTAATCTCTGGTTGAAAGGCCATTCTAGTCTCTCCTGGATAGTGCCCAGTGTCTGTCTGTCTGTCTTTGTCTGTCTATTTCTGTCTGTCTCTCTGTATCTGTCTCTATTGTATAAATACCTGTCTGTGTGTGTGTGTGTGTGTGTGTGCAGGCATGAGAGGGTGGGAAGAGAGGGAACATACCGCCATATTACAACAAAATAGACGAGGTCATCACCCACATCACCATAGGTTAGGTTAGGTTAGGTTAGGTGAGGTTAGGTTAGGTTAGGTTAGGTTAGGTTAGGTTAGGTTAGGTTAGGTTGGCTCACTGAAGAATAACAATGGCGCAGCGATTCTCTTCGTGACGTTATTCTGTGCCTTTTAACCACAACAGTCGACCATTGTACACGTCCAGGTGAGGCTCTGGTGGTAAAGAAAACGCCGGGTGTATTTTTTTCTGAATTGAACTAATATTCTCTTGTAATTAATTGAGTGTCCAGCTGAGGTAGCCAGCGACCCGAGACCGAGTGATTCTCTCTCTCTCTCTCTCTCTCTAATGTAGAAGAAAATCACCCTCTCTCTCTCTCTCACCTCTCCTCTCTCGAAAGATTCGTAAACGGCTAACGGCTCCAACAGATAATTTACAAAATGATTTTTTAATGAGCGAGATCCTGCAGCGGCACAAAAATACGCACAGACGGACGGACAGGTTCGGTCGGGTCTAGGGGCGGGTGGGGCGGGGTGGGACGGGGTGGGGCAGGACAGGTCGGGTCGGGTCGGGTCGGCGAGGGGAAGGAGGGGGGGTGGGGAGGGGGCAAAGAGGACCACCCACGCTGCAGCAATGATCATCGACCATAAAAACAGCTGAAGTATCCCGCTGACCCGCTGCCATGGCCACGTACGATACTCTCCGCCAGCCTGAGAGACCACCGCTGTCTGACGTACGATACTTGTTGCAATGTTGCTTATGGTGACTGCCTGAGGTGCGACGACTTTGCTTTTGCTCTCTCTCTCTCTCTCTCTCTCTCATGTTAGTTCCGTAATTTGACAACATTTTAAAGCACATTTTCACTGCTTAACCTAAAATTAATATCCTCGGTGAAATAAATTATAACATATACTTCATTTCATTACGACTTAATGCAGCGTTGCAAATGATACAAGGGAGGACTAAAATATTTCCGTATCAAAGGTACCGCGCCGTGCTAACTACCGGAAGCTGCTTGTTAGATAGGGAAACTGTCTGCAACACACCAATCACAAGGTAGAATTGACGTCGGTGTGTCGAATTCCCTTCTACCCGGAGTTTATATTTTAGATAACAAACTCGACAGCTGTCACCAGATTCGACACAAATCTCGATTTTTATAAGTCACCGAAATCAGGAAGAAGAAAAATCGACAGAGAATCCCAACAGGTAGAAAAGTTAGCAGTTAGCGTAAAAACAACCCCGAGCCATGACACACTGCTAACATTAGCGACCGCCGTAACCTCAAGGGGGAGGAGTTCGCTACGTAATTGATTAAAATGACGGGGGGGAGGGGGAAGTAGTGGGGGAATTTATCTGCGATGACACGAATGTTCTTCCTCGCCTTTGTTGGCCGCCGGAAACTGTTTGTCTTATCCGCGGTTAATAGGCGAGAGATATTAATTTGCACACTACCTGGAACACAGGGAGTTATCCTCGGGTAATGGATTAGCGGGGGCACAGATTATCTCCATGTCCGCTACCCTCCTTCACTCCTTCCTTCCTTATCTCTCTCCCTCCTTCCTTTCCTTCTTCCTTACCTTTCTCCCTCATTCCTTCCGTCCTTTCTTCCTTCCCTGCCTCCTTCACTTCTTCCTTCCTTCCCTCGCTCCTTCCTTCCTTCCCTTCTTCCTTACCTATCTCCTTCTTTCTCTCTCTCCTTCCTCCCCACTCCTTCCCTCCCTCACTATCGCCTTCTCCCCCTCTCTCCTGTTTTATTATTTTCCATGTATCTTCTTGTCTTTACTGACGATAGCTGGGGGAGGGGGAGGAGGGTTTTCACACACACACACACACACACACACACACACACACACACACACACACACACACACACACACACAGGGAGGGTATCTCGGTTCAGCTGTAAGAGAATATTAAATTACAGTCTTCTTTCTGTAATGATAAAGTGATGACGACGTCGAGGAACACTCAATACCCACCACCCGTTTTCTGTTCATTTTCTTTTTACAGAATTTTATGATACACGATTTTTTTTTATGTACTATTGTCTCAATTTATCTCTCTCTCTTCTTCGTCTTTCTCTCTCCTCTCCTTACTTATTCCTTCCTTTCTTTTCCTCCAGTTTCCTTTCCATTTTTTTCCTCCTCTCTTTTCCATTCTTTCCCTGTTTCATCCTCGTTTTCCCCTTCCTTCATTCACACAATTCCCTCCGTCCTTCTCTCCTCCTCTCTTCACATACTCCTACCCCACCCTCCCTCCCATCCTCTCTTCCTTTACTCCTCTCCCACCCTCCCTTCCCTCCTCCTCTCCCATCCTCGCTTTCTCCTCTCCCACCCTCTCCTCCTCTTCCTCTCCCTCCTTCCTTCCTCCCTCCTCCTCTCCATCCTCTCTTCCTTCCCTCCTCCTCCTCTCCCATCCTCTCTTCCTTCCCTCCTCCTCCTCTCCCATCCTCTCTTCCTTCCCTCCTCCTCCTCACCCATCCTCTCTTCCTTCCCTCCCACATTCCCCATTTATACAAGTCATCATTGCCCAGTGGGGGAGTGGATACCTCGCATCAATCACACTTCGAGACCCAGGTTCGTCCCCTGGTGGGTTGGTGGGTAGGTCATGGGCTCGGGTACTTGTCGTGGGTACAGAGCTGGGTTGGGCACTGTTAGCTAACCTTCCAGTAGTTGAGTGTTCAGGCTGGGTAGAGGTTATGACCAGTGTAAATTATCATTATTATTATGGTTATCTTTATTCATCAACACCATTAACCACCATCATTCCCATCACCACCACCCCATCATTATCATCACCACCCCCCCCCCATCATCAAACCACTATCAATATTAACACCACCCTACCACCAACGCCACCAACAACACCACCACCAACACCACCAAGAACACCACCACCACACCACCATCAAAATCCATCTGCCATAACACCCAAGTAAATAATATTTCACCTTCCTGTCTCAACAACTTTCATCATCTTTTTACAATATTTACGACCTTGAGTAAAGTTATCCTCGGTGTCTCATTATTATGTTTTATTGCTCTCTATCTCACTCCCTTAATTCTTTGATAAATTTATTCTAAAACAGGACCTGTATATTAGACACAGGGTATGATTTTATTTCAATTATCTTTAGAAGAGATTTATTCTGGTCTGTTTCAACAATTGGGACGGATTTCTTCCTAATTATATACATCTGAGAGATTTATTTTAGGGCGTTTGGGTCACCGGGGGTAAATTTATTTCATTTGTTTTTTCAGGTGACAGATTTATTCGATATAATTGACGGGTATTTTGCGTCATATATTTTCTGTTTATTCCTTCTCTTGTTTCCTTTAAAGATTTATTGTTAGTTATTATTATTATTTATTATTATTATTATTATTATCATTGTCACTCTTATTACCATCATCATTATCATCACCATTCTCATCATTATCATCATATCATTATTATCATCATCACCATCAAGAATCAAGGTAAGATTATTATCACAAGTCACCAATTGTAAGAGTTACCTGTAATGCCCCGTCAGGTGATCACAGGACCTTCAGACTCGTAAACAATACATTTTATGGCCACACCACCACACTATTAGCGGACCCTCCTATATCTTACCGGATTTACAGTCCACTTGTGTATGACGTATGTGTATAGCTGAGGTGACTGCCTGGTGATGTATGGGGTCTCTCCCTCCCTCCCTCATTATGGACTGATGACAACATGGAGGGGAATGTGCTTTGTGACTATAGAGAATTGGTTAGGTTAGGTTAGGTAAGGTAAGGTAAGGTAAGGTAAGGTAAGGTAAGGTAAGGTAAGGTTAGGTAAGGTTAGGTTAGGTTAGGTGTGGTGAATATGTGGTTTGTGGCTATATAGGTGTTTTTTTTATTCTATCAAGTGAAGTTTTTAATTGTTGTGTATATTAAAAAAAGTTAATGTATTTTTTTTTATTTATTGTTTTTGAATCATAAAATTTGTGTCATAAGGATAAGTAATGGAGGTAAAATATTATCAGTGACTTTACAGAATTGTGGTGTTTATTTATTTTGTATTTATTTTTTGCATCTATGAGAATTATCAAAGGATTCGTCTTATCGGGTCTTAGTTTAAGTATCAACTCCCCAACACGGTAAAAAAAAATAAGGAAAATATACTCAGTGACTGTATAGAGAACCATCGTATATATCTAGTAAATTTCCTCCTCATGTGTATATTAAAATTTTCTAAGATAACATAATTCTTATCTATGATCCAAGCCTCAGTATTAAAGCCAATAGACAGCAAAAAAAATAAAAAAATAAAAAAGAGAGGAATTTACACCCAGTGACTATATGGAACCATCATATTTATCGAGCAAAATTTCCCTCCTCGTACATACACCCAAAAAAAAATTGTGGGTGAATTTTCTTCTAAGTAATGTGGTGGAGCGTCGGTATTAACGTCACAAGAGGATAATCGCACAACATTAATTTAATCATGAGACAAAAACCAGTTTGGTGCTGAGAAACACCTACATGGTGATAATTACTGAGGGGGGGAGGTGTGTTGAGGGGGTTATGGAGGGGGGAGAGATGGGAAGGTAGTATGTGGAGAGAGCTTTGACTCTTACCACCAGCCTAGACGAGGTGTTAATATGTACACGGAAGTTGGCTCAGAAACAACAGGTACACGTGTATAAATTACAGCATATGTATAGGTGTAAAAATGACATTACAGGTACAGGTGTAGAAATAACATTACAGGTACAGGTGTAGAAATAACATTACAGGTACAGGTGTAGAAATGACATTACAGGTACAGGTGTAGAGATAACATTACAGTCACAGGTGTAAAAGCAACAGGTTTAAAAAACAAAAAAGGGGCGACAAAGACAGATTCATTAAGCTACGAATTCAGGTAAAAGTCCTGAGGTAAGAAAAGTCAGATTCACAACCATACCATAAAATGTGATTCGATAACACCAGCACAAATACAGACCCAGTAAACTCCATATGGTAACACTCCCATTCACTCAGGTGACTCGGACACACAAACACAGGTAACGACTCACACCGAAAATACAAACATACAATCAAGTGACAATTAAATGAGAAATGTAGATAGCAAACTTTATCTATTTTTTTCTCTACACTTGTATTTAAACTTCTCTGGAAGAATTAATATATCACTAATATGTGTAAAAATAATGTTTTAATTTATCTGGACGTGGGATTTTTTTACTATGCATCACTCGGTTCCATGTTCAGTTCAGATGAGAGCTGAGGAGGTCAGGTACAGTGCCTCTCCTGTACTTTCTCTCACTTCTGCTCTCTGACTCTTCCTCTGGAATTTTGGGTAGTTTGGCGGGGGATTTAAATGCTCTCTCTCTCTCTCTCTCTCTCTCTCTCTCTCTCTCTCTCTCTCTCTCTCTCTCTCTCTCACAACGTACACACCAGAGGCGGAAAGAGTCGTGTGTGTGTGTGTGTGTGTGTGTGTGTGTAGTAGCGAGACGACAGTAGGCGGGAAGTTGAGGGTACCGTAGTAGTACTTGGAAGATGCGATAGCAGGTGCCGCTAGCGGGAGCCACCGAGACCGCAGGAGTGAGCCCCCAGAAGCCGCAGACGAGTGGCTCAACACGGTGGTCTTGTTAGCGGGCGTCGCAGGAACCATTTGTGGCCGCGAAATTGTTGCTCCTCTCTCAGTGACGGACGAGGGAGGGAGACCCGCGCCCACCCACTCTACTGCTGCTGTGTGCCGGAGGGCGTGGTGGTGGAGGTGATGCCCTATGGTGTCGGAGGGCGTGGTGGTGGAGGTGCTGTGTGCCGATGGTGGTGTCGTGTGTTGGAGGGCGTGGTGGAAGAAGAGGAAATGCTGTGTATCGTCGGCCACTAAAATACATCCACTACCGACCACTTCACCTCCTGCAGTACACTGACGGCCACTAAAGACTTCCCTCCTAGCCGGCCACTTCACCTCCTGCAGTACACTAACGGCCACTAAAGACTTCCCTCCTAGCCGGCCACTTCACCTCCTGCAGTACACTAACGGCCACTAAAGACTTCCCTCCTAACCGGCCACTTCACCTCCTGCGAGAGTACATAACGGCCATAAGACTTCCCTCCTAGCCGGCCACTTCACCCCTACTACGGTACACTGACATTCCACTAGGAACTTCCCTCCTAACCGGCCACTTCACCTCCTGCAGTACACTAACGGCCACTAAAGACTTCCCTCCTAACCATACACTTCACCTCCTGCAGTACATCGCGGCACTAGACTTCCCTCCTAGCCGGCCACTTCACCCCTACAGTACACTGACAACCACTAAAGACTTCCCTCCTAACCCGACCACTTCACCTCCTGCAGTACACTAACGGCACTAAAGACTTCCCCTCCTAACCGGCCACTTCACCTCCTGCAGTACACTAACGGCCACTAAAGACTTCCCTCCTAGCCGGCCACTTCACCTCCTGCAGTACACTAACGGCCACTAAAGACTTCCCTCCTAACCGGCCACTTCACCTCCTGCAGTACACTAACGGCCACTAAAGACTTCCCTCCTAGCCGGCCACTTCACCTCCTGTACACTGACGGACATACAGTACATACACAAGACCCGCTGCTGGTTTACACGAGGCACGCGATCAGAATACACAATGCAATTAACAAGGTATACAGCCTCATACAACACCTGCGACCGACGATAAACACCACGGGAGCCTTTGCGCAGGTGGGCCACAGGTGTCTCAGTGTAGGGCCGCCCCGCACCTGTACACCGCGCCGCCCACCCACCGCCCGAGGTCAGGTGGTCAGGCACAGGTATAAAGCGCTGGTCTTATATCATGCAATGCTTGTGAGTTGTGTCTTTATTCTTGTATATATTTTGGTTAAATCATTTTTCTTTATTTACATTTTTTTAACTTCTTTTTAAGGTGTGATCAGTACCATCTGTTTCTGGCTGACTGACTGAGTGATTAACTAACTAACTAACTGATACCTTCACTAAGTAGCTCCCTCACCTACTAATTAGCTACTTCACTCATTAACTAAATAATTTACTAGGTAGCTAACAAACTTATTAACTAACTAGCTAACCAACTCACAAACAAACTACACAACTAGCTAAACAAATCATTAACTAACTAACCATCTCATTAACTAACCAGCCACATAACTAACCAACTAACTAACCAGATAACCAAACAACTCATTAACTAACTCTCTAATCAACTAACTCACAAACTGCAGAAATACTGTACATGTAAGCCATAACTTTTAGATCAGAGAGACTTATACGGTGGTTCTTAGGAGGTCAAACAAGGTCAAAGGTCAAGACTCACAACTTTTAATATCAGACGTGAGGTGAGGCGGCATCCAGCTCGAGTGAAGAATAGCTAAAACACACTTCAATACGTCGACTTAAAACAGGTTCTATCCCCAGGTTCTATCCCCAGGTTCTATCCCCAGGTTCTATCCCCAGGTATATTTAGTAATTACATCATAGTATTATCGTGATATGAAGAAATGTTTTGGTATTCCTCGATGGCATGAATGTTTAGAGGAGTGGAGTGTACAGGTAGAGGAGTGTACAGGTAGAGGAGTGTACAGGTAGAGGAGTGTACAGGTAGAGGAGTGTACAGGTAGAGGAGTGGACAGGTAGAGGAGTGGACAGGAAGAGGAGTGTACAGGTAGAGGAGTGTACAGGTAGAGGAGTGTACAGGTAGAGGTGGGCAGGTGGGGGTGGGCAGGTGGGGGTGGACAGAGTGGGGTGTACAGGTAGAGGTGTACAGGTAGAGGTGGACAAGTAGAGGGTGTGCAGGTGAGAGGGTCTGCTGGATGGGGGTGGACAGAGTGGGGTGTCTGGGTGGGGGGTGTGCAGGTAGAGGAGTGGACAAGTGGAGGGTGTACAGGTAGGGGAATGTACAGGTAGAGGGTGGACAAGTGAGGAGTGGACAAGTGAGGGAGTGTACAGGTAGAGGGTGTACAGGTAGAGGGTGGACAAGTGGGGGTGGACAAGTGGGGGGTGGACAGGAAGAGGTGGACAGGTGGGGGTGGACAGATGAAGTGTGCAGGTAGAGGGGTGTACAGGTGGGGGTGTGCAGGAGTGTACAGGTAGAGGAGTGGACAAGTAGAGGAGTGGACAGGAAGAGGAGTGGACAGATAGAGGAGTGGACAAGTAGTGGAGTGGACAGGTAGAGGAGTGGACATTATCTGTGTCAGCGTCTGGGTCACTGAGAGGTCATCAGAGGTCATTAAGAGGTCATGTCAAGAGTATAAATTGGGCATGACAGTGGGTTTGGGGAATCTATACATTTTGCTTACGGACACACCACACCACAGGCAGGCAGGTAGGCAGGTAGGTAAGTAAGTAAGTAGGTAGGTAAGTAAGTAAGTAAGTAAGTAAGTAAGTAAGTAAGTAAGTAAGTAAGTAAGCAAGTAAGTAAGTAAGTAAGTAAGTAGGTAAGTAGGAAGGTAAAAGAGGTCGCTGCTATCAACAAGACCACCTCCATAAGAGTCATTAAAACCACAGTAGCGTCAAAATAATGTGATAATACCCCCACCTTAGCTGCCAGAGTACAGGAAGCGGTCATGGTTAGGAGGTAAAAAAAAAATGAGTGATGAAATAAAAAAATAAAAAAGTCGCCCCTTGATCAGTTCTGGGCGATTTTCTTCTGATTTATTCCCGTGATGAGTTGACGGCAGATGTAACACTAATTATCTTTGAATTATTATTGTTGTTGTTATTGATATTTTTATTGTATTGATGTTTTTGTTGTTATTGTTATTGTATTGTCGTTGTTATTACTGATGATGTTCTTCCCGTATGAGTGATATTTCAATTTGTTCTTGGTGTGTAACTAACTATAACAAATAACCCATCTCAGTCAATCTAGTTATACGATAAAGAGAACATTATTTTCTCTGGTATAAACAACAACTCGTAAGCGGGTGTTGTGTGGACGGTGATGATAATGATAGGTAGAACGCTATTGTTGGTGACTCTTCTAATATGTTAACGCACGCACACAAGCACACACGCAAGCAAGCACACAGCCACCCACAAGAAAACGGATTAAATCTTGGGTTAGTGAAATTACACTTAACGAATTTGTAAAGAACGCCCCAGTCGTCAGCACCTGGACGACCCCCGACCAGGTGCTGCCCAGATCACAGGTAGATAGCCACAGGTAAGATGGGAGGAGGGCGGGGCGAGGGGCGGTCTGTGTTTAGGGGCGGTCTGTGTTTTGGTGTGGTCCTGGTGGTATGTTGGTGTGGTCCTGGTGGTATGATGGTGTGGTCCTGATGGTGTGGCCCTGGTGGTATGTTGGTGTGGTCCTGATGGTGTGGTCCTGATGGTATGTTGGTGTGGTCCTGATGGTATGTTGGTGTGGTCCTGATGGTGTGGTCCTGGCGATCTGCATAGCCTGAAGGTCCTTACAGAAGTGGCCTGGGGTCCTGGCCATCCCGGGAGGCGTAGAGGTGACCCAGGGAGGAGGGAAGGAAAGAAGGAAGGAAGGAAGGAAGGAAGGAAGGAAGGAAGGGAAGGAAGGAAGGAGGAGGAGGAAGGAGGGAGGGAGGAGGGGGTACAGTGGTGGTTCTCCTTCCTGCTCTACATCAGTAACCTGTCAAGCCACAGCAGGGCTACATTGGTTCACAACCCTCCACACTGGCCATGGATCTCCTCTTGTTGGCAAAAATGAAGATTATCGCAATAAAACCCAGGTGGGGGCAACCTTAGAAAACGTGGGTGGAAGGTGGAGTGGGGAGTAGGGTGGGGTGGGTGAGGTGGGGTGGGGTGGGTAGGGTGGGTTGGTTGGGGAGTAGGAGTGGGTGGGGGATTAGGCAGGGCGTCTCGAGGGGTACAATTTATCTAAGTAGGGTAAATGGGTAGGAGATAAGGAGGAAAGGAAGGATGAGGAGAGAGAGAGGGAGGAGGGATGATGACGTTGATGAAGAGGGAGGGAGGTAAGGGGGAATCATTACCTCCTAAGACGCTGTAATCTATTGTGGGAATTATAGTGTGGGGCCTCAGCAAGGTGTTCTCACGACCCATTGGAAATAATTAGCAGTTGATGTGTGGTAGATGTAATGGTAATGTGACCGATACACACACACACACACACACACACACACACACACACACACTACACTGCAGGCGACACACAACTTACAAAACAACAGATACACAACCCGGGTATATCAAAGGTTACTGAAACATACCCGTATCTAGACTCGAGATCACTGGCAGCTCTGGGTTCGGGTATGAGGAAGGATACTTGAGGGGGGGGTATGCCTCACTTAGGGGGGATACCTCACTTGGGGGGGATACCTCACTTAGAGGGGATACCTCATTTAGTACACTGAACACCCACTGAGTACAATGACTTGACCTCCTGAGGACAAATTCATCTTACTCAAGGCAAGGGGTCATCGTACGTTTAGGCTTCAGACATCGTACTCAGGAGTTTAAGTTATTGTACTTCAAGAGCTTAATAAGTAGGCTTACCTGGGCACTTAACCTGTACTTCAGCCTGGAGAAGAAGTGCTCTGTGTGTGTGTGTGTGTGTGTCCTGTTCAAACTGGTCGACTCATTAAATCATTAAAGGAAATTTACTTTACAATGTTACCCTCTTGGCAAGTTCTGACCGAGGGAGAGTGAGTGAGTGAGTGAGTGAGTGAGTGAGTGACTGAGCTTGTGTACATGTGCGTGTTGCACTTGTGCAACTCCTGACGACATACCCTCCTTCCTTCCTTCCCTCCCTGTCAGCACCCCCTTTCCCTCCTTCCCTGTCAGCACCCTTTTTCCCTCCCTCCCTGCCAGCACCCTCCTCGCTTCCTTCCCTGCCGGCATCCTCCCCCCTTCCCACTCTGCCAGCACCCTCCTCCCTGTAGCACCCCCCCCCCCCCTCCTAGATGTGAGCGGAGATAAACAGCTGCAGGAACTCTTGTTACTCCCACAACCTCGCCCTAATGACTGTCACGCTTAATGCATTTTTACCACTTAGAGAAAAGACTGAATTGGTCACTCCTTAGCAAGAAGAATGAGGAGAGGAGACGTTGATGGAATGGCTGGTGTGGGTGGTGGTGGTGTGGATGGTGGTGGTGTGGATGGTGGTGGTGTGGATGGTGGTGGTGGTGG